>NC_092088.1:10047138-10232138 GCF_045679555.1 Salvelinus alpinus | reverse complement strand
GAACAGTTCCTGTAGAACAGCTCCAGTAGAACAGTTCCAGTAGAACAGTTCCAGTAGAACAGTTCCAGTAGAACAGCTCCAGTAGAACAGCTCCAGTAGAACAGCTCCAGTAGAACAGTTCCAGTAGAACAGCTCCAGTAGAACAGTAGAACAGCTCCAGTAGAACAGCTCCAGTAGAACAGCTCCAGTAGAACAGTTCCTGTAGAACAGCTCCAGTAGAACAGTTCCAGTAGAACAGCTCCAGTAGAACAGTTCCAGTAGAACAGCTCCAGTAGAACAGCTCCAGTAGAACAGTAGAACAGCTCCAGTAGAACAGTTCCTGTAGAACAGCTCCAGTAGAACAGTTCCAGTAGAACAGTTCCAGTAGAACAGCTCCAGTAGAACAGCTCCAGTAGAACAGTAGAACAGCTCCAGTAGAACAGCTCCAGTAGAACAGTAGAACAGCTCCAGTAGAACAGTAGAACAGCTCCAGTAGAACAGTTCCAGTAGAACAGCTCCAGTAGAACAGTTCCAGTAGAACAGCTCCAGTAGAACAGCTCCAGTAGAACAGTAGAACAGCTCCAGTAGAACAGCTCCAGTAGAACAGTAGAACAGCTCCAGTAGAACAGTTCCTGTAGAACAGTTCCAGTAGAACAGTTCCTGTAGAACAGCTCCAGTAGAACAGCTCCAGTAGAACAGTTCCTGTAGAACAGCTCCAGTAGAACAGTTCCAGTAGAACAGTTCCAGTAGAACAGCTCCAGTAGAACAGTAGAACAGCTCCAGTAGAACAGTTCCAGTAGAACAGTTCCAGTAGAACAGCTCCAGTAGAACAGTAGAACAGCTCCAGTAGAACAGTTCCTGTAGAACAGTTCCAGTAGAACAGTCCCTGTAGAACAGCTCCAGTAGAACAGCTCCAGTAGAACAGTTCCTGTAGAACAGCTCCAGTAGAACAGTTCCAGTAGAACAGTTCCAGTAGAACAGCTCCAGTAGAACAGTAGAACAGCTCCAGTAGAACAGCTCCAGTAGAACAGCTCCAGTAGAACAGCTCCAGTAGAACAGTAGAACAGCTCCAGTAGAACAGCTCCAGTAGAACAGTTCCTGTAGAACAGCTCCAGTAGAACAGTTCCAGTAGAACAGCTCCATTGTGTGTGTGTCAGTCAGAGACCATGTCAGACACGGAGGAAGATTTTGATGGAGCATCCTGCCTTTCTCATCAGAGTCCATGTCCTACATCACCCACCAGGTGGCAGAGCAAAGAGACTACCATCACAGTGAGTACCACTACTATTTTCCCCAGACCCTAACCCAGACCTTAACCCAGACCCAGACCCTAACCCAGACCCAGACCCTAACCCAGACCCAGACCCTAACCCAGACCCAGACCCTAACCCAGACCCAGACCCTAACCCAGACCCAGACACTAACCCAGACCCAGACCCTAATCCAAACACAGACCCTAACACAGACCCTAACCCAAACACAGACCCAAACACAGACCCTAACCCAGACCCTAACACAGACCCTAACCCAAACACAGACCCTAACCCAAACCCAAACCCAAACACAGACCCTAACCCAGACCCTAACCCAAACACAGACCCTAACCCAGACCCTAACCCAAACACAGACCCTAACCCAATCACAGACCCTAACCCTAACCCAAACACAGACCCTAACCCAGACCCTAACCCAAACACAGACCCTAACCCAAACACAGACCCTAACCCAGACCCTAACCCAAACACAGACCCTAACCCAATCACAGACCCTAACCCAGACCCTAACCCAAACACAGACCCTAACCCAGACCCTAACCCAAACACAGACCCTAACCCAATCACAGACCCTAACCCTAACCCAAACACAGACCCTAACCCCAACATGCATGGACAATAAAAATTTGCAAAGTCCAATCTGTGATGATTACATGATTTAGAGACTGGAATTGCTTTGATAATAAACATTGAGTTTATTCTAAATGTGTGATGTCAGCGCTGAACAGAATTGAATGTTGACAAATAGAATATGTAACAAATAGCTAGAGTTCTGAAGTTGCAGAAATTCATTATTTCTGTCAGAAAGTGTTTCAATCCACACACAACCTGGGCAGAGGTGATAGAGTGCACATGGGGTGCAGGGGAACATTTTTTTTTGGGGGGGGGGTAAAGTCGACTGGTCCAGTCCTTAGTTAACCCTCAGCTAATTACCAATGTCAGGGGTTAAGGGGGGTCATTGGTGGAGGCCAGCTAAGGTCACTTAAAGGCTCATTAGAAAGTGATGGAAGCCAGATGTTTGTCTTTAATCTGGAGGCAGGAAGAGTGGAAAGGGGATTGCCATCTTTATCTTCATTATCATACCCTTTCCACTTGCAATTTAACAGCAGTAAACTGCCCTGTGAGGAGGTGGGCTCAGCAGTAGGTCCACCCCCCTCGGACAGAATTGTTTTGCTGCTGGAGGTAATGAGAATGAATTCGGGAAATAATAACAGTCCTATTGTCAGCATTTCTCAGCCTGGCCTGGGTGCTAACAGTTACAACTGACAGCCACACAGTGAGGGAGAGGAGAGAGAGATACCCAACCCTCAAGGCCCTGTGCAGCAGATAGAGAATAGATAGAGATGGGCCCGAGCAGGGAGATAGAGAATAGATAGAGATGGGCGGAGCAGGGAGATAGAGAATAGATAGAGATGGGCGGAGCAGGGAGATAGAGAATAGATAGAGATGGGCGGAGCAGGGAGATAGAGAATAGATAGAGATGGGCCGAGCAGGGAAATAGAGAATAGATAGAGATGGGCCCGGGCAGGGAGATAGAGAATAGATAGAGATGGGCGGAGCAGGGAGATAGAGAATAGATAGAGATGGGCGGAGCAGGGAGATAGAGATGGGCCCGAGCAGGGAGATAGAGAATAGATAGAGATGGGCCCGAGCAGGGAGATAGAGAATAGATAGAGATGGCCCGAGCAGGGAGATAGAGAATAGATAGAGATGGCCCGAGCAGGGAGGTAGAGAATAGATAGAGATGGGCCGAGCAGGGAGATAGAGAATAGATAGAGATGGGCCCGAGCAGGGAGATAGAGAATAGATAGAGATGGGCGGAGCAGGGAGATAGAGAATAGATAGAGATGGGCCGAGCAGGGAGATAGAGAATAGATAGAGATGGGCCGAGCAGGGAGATAGAGAATAGATGGAGATGGGCCGAGCGGGGAGATAGTCGCTCAGCCAACATATTGAACATCTACTGGAGAGAGAGAATTACAACAGACAGTCAGGACTGATGAAGGATAAATGCTTGGGGTTTGACAGTTGTTGTTAACTGTGTTTTGAGTGGCATTAATCATAAAGTCTGGAAATAGAAAGGAGTTGACAGATTCAAGGAGCGATGTGTTCTCAGGATGTTACAGTCTTTTATTCTTGGAACTGAAGAGAAGAAGTGTTGCCAGAGCAACAGTGGCAGAGCACCTTGAATAGTTCAGTAGAGGTGGACAGTCAAGGTGTGTGTGTGTGTGTGTGTGTGTGTGTGTGTGTGTGTGTGTGTGTGTGTGTGTGTGTGTGTGTGTGTGTGTGTGTGTGTGTGTGTGTGTGTGTGTGTGTGTGTGTGTGTGTGTGTGTGTGTGTGTGTGTGTGGCTCCAGATCTTGCACTTTGTATTGCTAATCTCAATGTGGCCCTTCATGACTTAAACTCCGCCGCTCTGATATCCAATAATTCTTGCTGGCTGTATGTAATAAAGCCAAAACATTTCTGGGCTAATAATGTAAGAAATAATACATTAAAAAATGTTTTTAAATACTGCAAAGTTTCCTAAGAGCTAGAAGCACGGCAGCCCTCTCTGTCTGCGACATTTTGTTACACTGACATGTTATTATGCTATGTTCATGTATTGCTTTGTTAAATCTTATAAATCACTCACACACACACACACACACACACACACACACACACACACACACACACACACACACACACACACACACACACACACACACACACACACACACACACACACACACACACACACACACACACACACCGGCAAGCACACACACGTGTCCACCCACACCCATCTGTTTCATACGTGTACATTTTATCTCCTGGTATGGCCTATACATATTTAATATAACGTCCGTTTTTTTTCAGGATGTACAGGATGTACAGTATCTCAAATATTAATTTGGTTTCTTATTCTATGATTTATCATTTCCATACTAAAGATTTAATTAATTATTTCTTTCCAATTGCTTATCTGTGGTGCCAGCTGTATAAGCCAGTTTCTAGTTATTTGTTTAATGGCTGTTCTCAGAATTCAGATTGGAGGACCAATGCGTGGCGGGAGGTTCTCCCTAGGAGTATGTGTTCTGGATTTAGAGAGAGTGAGCATTCAAGCATTTCATCCAATACTTTGTATACTTCAGTCCGTAAATGATTTAGGACTGGGCAGGACTATAGTATGTGGGTGTGGTTAGCCCCGCTCTCCCCACTGTTACCCAGCAACTTGGTGTGATGTCACCACTCTACTTTGGTTGTATTACAGGAGTTATGAACAATGGTGACTGAATTTACTTAAAGTATCTCTCCAGAGTAGAGAGTTGTCTTGGACGTGTTTCTATATGTATCCTCCCAGTCCTCTTGGGTTATTGCTCTGTGCAGCTTGTCTTCCCAGTTAGTTACCGCTATAATATTCTCAGATTTTGTTTCTTCTTGAATAATTCTGGGTCCGCAGCACATTCTTGGCATTTACCTTGTTAGTATTCAGACCCCTTGACTTTTTGCACATTTTGTTATGTTACAGCCTTATTCACAATTGATTAAATTGTTTTTTTCCCCCTTCGTCAATCTAAACACAATACCCCATAAAAGCAAAAACAGGTTTTTAGAATAATAAGATATTACATTTACATAAGTATTCAGACCTCAGTACTTTGTTGAAGCACCTGTGGCAGCGATTATAGCCTCGAGTCTTCTTGGGTATGAGGCTACAAGCTTGGCACACCTGTATTTGGGGAGTTTCTCCCATTCTTCTCTGCAGATCCTCTCAAGCTCTGTCAGGTTGGATGGGGAGCTTCGCTGCACAGCTATTTTCAGGTCTCTCCAGCGATGTTTGATCGGGTTCAAGTCTGGGCTCTGGCTGGGCCACTCAAGGACATTCAGAGACTTGTCCCGAAGCCACTCCTGCGTTGTCTTGGCTGTGTGCTTAGAGTCGTTGTCCTGTTGCAAGTTGAACCTTTGCCCCAGTCTGAGGTCCTGAGCGCTCTGGAGCAGGTTTTCATCAAGGATCTCTCTGTTCATCCTTCCCTCAATCCTGACTTGTCTACCAGTTCTTGCACCTGAAAAACATCCCCACAGCATAATGCTGCCACCACCATGCTTCACCATAGGGATGGTGTCAGGTTTCCTCCAAACTTGACACTTGGCATTCAGGCCAAAGTTCAATATTGGTTTCATTAGACCAGAGGATCTTGTTTTTCATGGTCTGAGAGTACTTTAGGTGCCTTTTGGCAAACGCCAAGCAGACTGTCATGTGCCTTTTACTGAGGAGTGGCTTCCGTCTGGCCACTCTACCATAAAGGCCTGATTGGTGGAGTCCTGCAGAGATGGTTGTCCTTCTACATTTACATTACATTTAAGTCATTTAGCAGACGCTCTTATCCAGAGCGACTTACAAGTTGGTGCATTCACCTTATGATATCCAGTGGAACAACCACTTTACAATAGTGCATCTAACTCTTTTAAGGGGGGGGGGGGGGGTTAGAAGGATTACTTTATCCTATCCTAGGTATTCCTTAGGATATAACCTTCTGGAAGGTTATACCATCTCCACATAAGAACGCTATAGAAATGATAAAGATGGAGGTGTCCATGTGTTGGAATGAGTCTGAGGAGGTGGAAGTATGGAAGGAAAGTGTGTGTGAATGTGTCTGTGAGAACATGCCATAGAGAGAGAGTCTCTCTTTCGCAGAGATGGAAATGTATTTGTACAAAACTAAAGCGTTGAAACATTGAAAATATCACTTTGCCCTATCATGATGGAAGAGTGCCTAACCCTACCCACCCTAGACAGTCACCTGAGTGCCCCCGACATTAAAGATACACCCTCACTCGTTTGATGCTGAGAAATAGGCGTTCAAGATAAACGCGTTCAGAGACCAGCTAAAGCGTCACTGCACCCTCACGAATCTGTGCCTGCCTGGCAGGGCTGGTGCGTGGGTCTGCCTTAATCGACATTCACATCATCGGCGCACGGGGAACAGTGGGTTAACTGCCTTGCTCATGGGCAGAATGACAGATGTTTACCTTGTGTGGGTGGTGCGCACGGATTATCTGCAGTTGAACTCGTTGTAGTACGAGTTTATCCGCAAACAGTTCTTCCACAAATTTGCCCATGTCGTTTTTTTCCGCACCCCTTCTTTCACTTTGTGTATTGAAGTGTTATTTTGTCTTGATTTATTTTCCAGATAGTCAGTTTTGATGGACATACCTTTCAATTTTCTTCCCAGTTGTTTAACTGTCTCATACAGTGGGATCTCTCTCCTCGCACCGGGCCAATCTTTCCTCTGCCTCATTCACTCCCTGGTGGCATTTAGGTCTCACTTTACCCATTTTTCTGATCCTATATTTAAGTTGAATAAACCGAGGTGTTGGGAAGATCAAACTTTCACTGCCATCACCTACGTGCCTCTGGCAGAATTCGAACCATTGAAAAGTGTATCCTAATCTCTCTCTCTCTCTCTCTCTCTCTCTCTCTCTCTCTCTCTCTCTCTCTCTCTCTCTCTCTCTCTCTCTCTCTCTCTCTCTCTCTCTCTCTCTCTCTCTCTCTCTCTCTCTCTCTCTCTCTCTCTCTCTCTCTCTCTCTCTCTCTCTCTCTCTCTCTCTCTCTCTCTCTCTCAGATTAACTGTGTAACGTTCCCCCTTCCTATGAGTACACCTGAACAGCAGCTGTTGAAGCCAGATGAGTGGAGCTACTGTGATTACTTCTGGGTAAGATATGAAGACTGGTCACACCACAGAGTCATATTACACTACACTCTACACTACTTTACACTACTCTACACTACTCTACTTTACACTACTCTACTCTACACTACACTATTCTACTCTACACTACACTACACTACTCTACACTACACTAAACCACACCAAATCAAAAATCAAATGAAATTAATTTATAAAGCCCTTCTTACATCAGCTGATGTCTCAAAGTGCTGTACAGAAACCTAGCCTAAAACCCCAAACAGCAAGCAATGCAGGTATAGAAGCACGGTGGCTAGGAAAAACTCCCTAGAAAGGCCGGAACCTAGGAAGAAACCTAGAGAGGAACCAGGCTATGAGGGGTGGCCAGTCCTCTTCTGGCTGTGCCGGGTGGAGATTATAACAGAACATGGCCAAGATGTTCAAATGTTCATGGATGACCAGCAGGGTCAAATAATAATAATCACAGCAGTTGTCGAGGGTGCAGCAAGTCAGCACCTCAGGAGTAAATGTCAGTTGGCTTTTCATAGCCGATCATTCAGAGTATCTCTACCGCTCCTGCGGTCTCTAGAGAGTTGAAAACAGCAGGTCTGGGACAGGTAGCACGTCTGGTGAACAGGTCAGGGTTCCATAGCTGCAGACAGAACAGTTGAAACTGGAGCAGCAGCACGGCCAGGTGGACTGGGGACAGCAAGGAGTCATCAGGCCAGGTAGTCCTGAGGCATGGTCCTAGGGCTCAGGTCCTGAGAGAGAGAGACAAAGAAAGAAAGAAAGAAAGAAAGAAAGAAAGAAAGAAAGAAAGAAAGAAAGAAAGAAAGAAAGAAAGAAAGAAAGAAAGAAAGAGAGAAAGAAAGAGAGAATTAGAGAGAGCATACTTAAATTCACACAGGACACCGGATAAGACAGGAGAAATACTCCAGATATAACAGACTGACCCTAGCCCCCCGACACAAACTACTGCAGCATAAATAATGGAGGCTGAGACAGGAGGGGTCAGGAGACACTGTGGCCCTGTCCGATGATACCTCTGGACAGGGCCAAACAGGCAGGATATAACCCCACCCACTTTGCCAAAGCACAGCCCCCACACAACTAGAGGGATATCTTCAACCACCAACTTGCCATCCTGAGGCAAGGCCGAGTATAGCCCACAAAGATCTCTGCCACGGCACAACCCAAGGGGGAGCGCCAACCCAGACAGGAAGATCACATCAGTGACTCAACCCACTCAAGTGACGCACCCCGCCTAGGGACTGCATGGGAAAGCACCAGTAAGCCAGTGACTCAACCCCTGTAATAGGGTTAGACGCAGAGAATCCCAGTGGAGAGGGGAACGTGCCAGGCAGAGACAGCAAGGGCAGTTCGTTGCTCCAGTGCCTTTCCGTTCACCTGCTTTATCCGGGTAGCCGGAAAGTAGAGCATTGCAGTAGTCTAACCTAGAAGTGACAAAAGCATGGATACATTTTTCTGCATAATTTTTGGACAGAAAGTTTCAGATTTTTGCAATGTTACGTAAATGGAAAAAAGCTGTCCTTGAAACAGTCTTGATATGTTCGTCAAAAGAGAGATCAGGGTCCAGGGTAACGCCGAGGTCCTTCACAGTTTTTTTTGAGACGACTGTACAACCATCAAGATTAATTGTCAGATTTAACAGAAGACCTCTGTTGAACACCACCCTACCCTACAGTACCCTACACTACTCTCCACTACCATATTCAACACTACACTACACTTCTCTACACTTCTCTACTCTACACTACTCTACTCTACACTACACTTCTCTACACTTCTCTACTCTACACTACTCTACACTACTCTACACTACACTACTTTACACTACTCTACACTATTCTACACTACACTACACTTCTCTACACTACACTACACTTCTCTACACTTCTCTACTCTACACTACTCTACTCTACACTACACTTCTCTACACTTCTCTACACTGCTCTACTCTACACTTCTCTACACTTCTCTACTCTACACTACTCTACACTACTCTACACTACACTTCTCTACACTTCTCTACTCTACACTACTCTACTCTACACTACACTTCTCTACACTTCTCTACTCTACACTATTCAACACTACACTACACTTCTCTACACTACTCTACTCTACACTACTCTACACTATTCTACACTACACTACACTTCCCTACTCTACACTACTCTACTCTACACTACTCTACACTACCATATTCAACACTACACTACACTTCTCTACTCTACACTACTCTACTCTACACTACCATATTCAACACTACACTACACTATTCTACACTATTCTACACTACACTACACTTCTCTACTCTACACTACTCTACGCTACTCTACACTACCCTACACTACCATATCTACACCACACTACTCTACACTACCATATGCACCACTACAATATACTACACTACTCTACACTACTCTACACTACACTACTCTACACTACCATATTCAACACTACACTACACTTCTCTACACTACTCTACACTACCATATGCACCACTACACTATACTACACTACTCTACACTACTCTACACTACACTACTCTACACTACCATATTCAACACTACACTACACTTCTCTACACTACTCTACTCTACACTACTCTACTCTACACTACTCTACTCTACACTACACTACACTGCACGCCACTACATTTCTCTACTCTACACTACACTTCTCTACATGGCACTACACTTCTCTACACTACTCTACATTTCTCTACACGGCACTAAGGCTGTAAAGCTGTAGTAGAATAACACACAATGTAGTGAGAGAGACCTCGCTCCAAACATCTGTTTGGTTCTGTTTTCATTTCTCCCACGGCTGAAACTGAATCACCACCAGGTGTGTGCTCAGGTTTTAACACTCGGCTACCGTTACTGTCAGACCGGGCTAACGTTACACTCTCTCTGAGGTGACAACACCGGGAGACGTTCGTAAAGAAACAGTGGATACCGTACACTCAGACTTACAGTTTTCATTGAGACACAGAGGATCAGATTGAAACAGGTCGACAAGTATTTAATGCACCTCACTGTGTGAAATGTAGACTTTCTATACCATTGGCTGTGGTGCTGTAGAATGGAGTATGGAGCTGCAGTGAGGATGGCCTGGTATTTCCCCACAATACAATACAAACAGTAACTGTATGATTGAATGCATACCATTAAGTACATAGAATGCAGTATCACATCCCAACACTGAATGTTATCCGGTCGTATTATTATTTTTTTATTTATTTATGTTAGACTAAATATTGTTGTAGTGTATATTTCTGTGTTATTATTGTTGTTGTGTAGACGGATAAGAAGGACCCTCAGGGGACAAGCTGTATCTCAGGGTTTGAGGTCTTACTGCAGAAACAGCTGAAGGGGAAGCAAATGCAGAAAGAGATGGCCGAGTTTATACGAGAAAGGTAACTACACAATCCCCTTTCATTATCTGAGCCGATCTGTCAACAATCCTGATCAGACCAATGTTTCACAACTCCTTTTTTATCTTGAGCAATGTCCTTTTCTTTTTAACCCAGATGTGCACTTTTCTATTTTGTACAAAACAGGAAAAATGACTCGCTAAATAACGACATTCGATGGTAAATAAATTCCTTTTCTCCTTCCCTCTTTCAGGATAAAGATTGAAGAGGAATATGCCAAGAACCTCGCCAAGCTGTCACAGATTCCCCTCGCGGGACAGGAAGAAGGGTGAGTGGGTAGTGACATCAATTCCTGCCGTGGTGCCTTTAAAAAAAAAAGTTGCCTACACGAGCGTGTCGCCTCGCACACGCCGACGCTTAGGAAGACATGGCACAAAAAAAATACAAGAAAACCTCTCCGCGTCAACTCAAAGATTCCATGTCAAAAGTCATTGCACAGATTATGCCAACTCCTAGCTGATTCCTTGCCAACTCCTAGCTGATTCCTTGCCAACTCCTAGCTGATTCCTTGCCAACTCCTAGCTGATTCCTTGCCAACTCCTAGCTGATTCCTTGCCAACTCCTAGCTGATTCCTTGCCAACTCCTTGGCAATTCTTGTATATCTGAAAGGGGTTGGTGGGTGTACGGTATGGACATACCATGCTGATAGAACAAATCATGTCTAGAAGTAGAGCCACTATGTTGGGCTGGACAGCAGGGTACTATAAGGGTGTTATGGCATCATATCAGCCCAGACTCACTGGGAAAAAGAGAGCGAGAGAGAAGGGGGACCCCTCTTCAGTCCGGCATTATAGGGAGCCACACACTGTGAGCAGCTCTTTGTCTGGTAAATTGGATCCTGTGGGGGACAGGCTGGCTGTATGATGGGGTTGCTAGGGGACAGGCTGGCTGTATGATGGAGTTGCTAGGGGACAGGCTGGCTGTATGATGGGGTTGCTAGGGGACAGGCTGGCTGTATGATGGAGTTGCTAGGGGACAGGCTGGCTGTATGATGGAGTTGCTAGGGGACAGGCTGGCTGTATGATGGGGTTGCTAGGGGACAGGCTGGCTGTATGATGGAGTTGCTAGGGGACAGGCTGGCTGTATGATGGAGTTGCTAGGGGACAGGCTGGCTGTATGATGGGGTTGCTAGGGGACAGGCTGGCTGTATGATGGAGTTGCTGGGGGACAGGCTGGCTGTATGATGGGGTTGCTAGGGGACAGGCTGGCTGTATGATGGGGTTGCTAGGGGACAGGCTGGCTGTATGATGGGGTTGCTAGGGGACAGGCAGGCTGTATGATGGGGTTGCTAGGGGACAGGCAGGCTGTATGGTGGGGTTGCTAGGGGACAGGCTGGCTGTATGATGGGGTTGCTAGGGGACAGGCTGGCTGTATGATGGGGTTGCTAGGGGACAGGCAGGCTGTATGATGGGGTTGCTAGGGGACAGGCAGGCTGTATGATGGGGTTGCTAGGGGACAGGCAGGCTGTATGGTGAGGCTGCTAGGGGACAGGCTGAGAGGGAGGGAAGGCTGTAATAAGATGTCTGCATACCACATTTACTACACAGTCATAATGAGTCACTGTACCAGACTGACCTAAAGTACATGAGAAATCTTCCATATGCACATGCTCAAATGTTGTGCACGCATTTGTTTTCCATCCCTGTTGGTGAGCATTTCTCCTTTGCCAAGATGA
Source organism: Salvelinus alpinus (assembly GCF_045679555.1). Classification (NCBI taxonomy): domain Eukaryota; kingdom Metazoa; phylum Chordata; class Actinopteri; order Salmoniformes; family Salmonidae; genus Salvelinus; species Salvelinus alpinus. The sequence continues at coordinate 10,220,074 of NC_092088.1, read as the reverse complement.
TCCATCCACCTGACAGATGTGGCATATCAAGAAGCTTACTAAACAGCATGATCGTTACACAGCTGCACCTTGTGCTGTGGACAATAAAAGGCAACTCTAAAATGTGCAATTTTGTCACACAACACAATGCCACAGATGTCTCAAGTTTTGAGGGAGCATGCAATTCCCATGCAGACTTCAGGAATGTCCACCAAAGCTGTTGCCAGAGAATTGAATGATAATTTCTCTACCATAAGCCACCTCCAACTTCGTTTTAGGGAATTTGGCTGTACGTCCAACCGGCCTCACAACCGTAGACCATGTGTAACCATGCCAGCCCAAGATCTCCACATCCGGCTTCTTCACCTGCGGGATCGTCTGACACCAGTCACCCGAACAGATGATGAAACCGTGGGTTTGCACAACCAAAGAATTTCTGCACACAAACTGTCAGAAACCGTCTCAGGGAAGCTCATCTGTGTGCTCGGCGTCCTCAACAGGATCTTGACTGCTGTTCGGCGTGGTAACTGACTTCAGTGGGCAAATACTCACCTTCGATGGCCAACGACACGCTGGAGAAGTGTGCTCTCCCGCCTATATCCAGCAACTTCACACAGCCATTGAAGAGGAGTGGAACAACATTCCACAATAAACAGCCTGATCAACTGTATGAGAAGGTGATGCATGAGGCAGAAGGTGGTCACACCAGATACTGACTGATTTCTTTAAGGTATCTGTGACCAACAGATGCATATCTGTATTCCCAGTCATGTGAAATCCATAGATTAGGGTCTAATGAATTTATTTCAATTGACTGATTTCTTTACATGAACTTTATATGATATTGTTGCATGTTCCCTTCATATTTGTCTTCAGTGTAGGTTTCTAAGGGGGTGAGAATGGAGACGAGAAAAGAGAGGAATACTATAGTATGATACTGCTCTACAGTTAACACTGAAACAAAGACAGTACAACACTGTCCTGCATTAGAGATATGATACTGCTCTACAGTTAACACTGAAACAAAGACGGTACAACACTGTCCTGCATTAGAGATATGATACTGCTCTACAGTTAACACTGAAACAAAGATGGTACAACACTGTCCTGAATTAGAGATATGATACTGCTCTACAGTTAACACTGAAACAAAGACGGTACAACACTGTCCTGCATTAGAGATATGATACTGCTCTACAGTTAACACTGAAACAAAGACAGTACAACACTGTCCTGCATTAGAGATATGATACTGCTCTACAGTTAACACTGAAACAAAGACGGTACAACACTGTCCTGAATTAGAGATATGATACTGCTCTACAGTTAACACTGAAACAAAGACAGTACAACACTGTCCTGAATTAGAGATATGATACTGCTCTACAGTTAACACTGAAACAAAGACAGTACAGCACTGTCCTGCATTAGAGATATGATACTGCTCTACAGTTAACACTGAAACAAAGACAGTACAACATTGTCCTGCATTAGAGATATGATACTGCTCTACAGTTAACACTGAAACAAAGACGGTACAACACTGTCCTGCATTAGAGATATGATACTGCTCTACAGTTAACACTGAAACAAAGACAGTACAACACTGTCCTGAATTAGAGATATGATACTGCTCTACAGTTAACACTGAAACAAAGACAGTACAACACTGTCCTGAATTAGAGATATGATACTGCTCTACAGTTAACACTGAAACAAAGACAGTACAACACTGTCCTGCAATATGATGCTGGACTAGTAAAACCCCTTCTCTGAGTTTTATACCAATCTGTATCATCTGTCCTCTCTCATCTACTGTACTACTGCACCAGTGTTGTTGTGATAGAATGGCAGAGTGGGGTGGAATTGTTTCATATAGAATATAAACGATGCCAGTGAGTTCTGACCACCCACGCCCACCGTGTCCAGAGAGAGCAACACAACACGATACTGTTATTATCAAATCAAATCGTATTTGTCATATGCGCCGAATACAACAGGTGTAGGTAGACCTTACAGTGAAATGCTTACTTACAAGCCCTTAACCAACAATGCAGTTTTAAGAAAAAATAAGTGTTAAGTAAATAATAGATATGTAAAAATAACAAATAAAAGTAACTAATTACTTTAATTAAATAATTAAAGAGCAGTAGTAAAATAACAATAGCGAAGCTATATACAGGGGGTACCGGTACAGAGTCAATGTGCAGAGGCACCGGTATGTCGAGGTAATTGAGGTAATATGTACATGTAGGTAGAGTAAAGTGACTATGCATAGATAATAAACAGAGGGTAGCAGCAGCGTAAAAGAGGGTGGGGGGGCAATGCCAATAGCCTGGGTAGCCATTTGATTAGCTGTTCAGGAGTCTTATGGCTTGGAGGTAGAAGCTGTTAAGAAGTATTTTGGACCTAGACTTGGAGCTCTGGTACCGCTTGCCGTGCGTTAGCAGAGAGAACAAGTCTATGACTAGGGTGGCTGGAGTCTTTGACAATTTTTAGGGCCTTACTCTGACACCGCCTGGTATAGAGGTCCTGGATGGCAGGAAGCTTGGCTCCGGTGATGTACTGGGCCGTACGCACTACCCTCTGTAGTGCCTTGCGGTCGGAAGCTGAACAGTTGCCATACCAGGCAGTGATGCAACCAGTCAGGATGCCCTCGATGGTGCAGCTGTAGAACTTTTTGAGGATCTGAGGACCCATGCTAAATCTTTTCTGAGGGGGAATAGGCTTTGTTGTGCCCTCTTCATGACTGTCTTGGTGTGCTTGGACCATGTTAGTTTGTTGGTGATGTGGAGACCAAGGAACTTGAAGCTCTCAACCTGTTCCACTGCAGCCCCGTCAATGAGAATGGGGGCGTGCTTGGTCCTCTTTTTCCTGTAGTCCACAATCATCTCCTTTGTCTTGAGCACGTTGAGGGAGAGGATGTTGTCCTAGCATCACACGGTCAGGTCTCTGACCTCCTCCCTATAGGCTGACTCATAGTTGTCGGTGATCAGGCCTACCACTGTTGTTTCATCAGCAAACTTAATGATGGTGTTGGAGTCGTGCCTGACCAGGCAGTCATGAGTGAACAGGGAGTACAGGAGGGGAATGAGCATGGACACCTGAGGGGACCCCGTGTTGAGGATTAGCGTGGCGGCTGTGTTGTTGCCTACCCTTACCACCTGGGGGCAGCCCGGCAGGAAGTCCAGGATCCAGTTGCAGAGGGAGGTGTTTAGTCCCAGGGTCCTTAGCTTAGTGATGAGCTTTGAGGACACTATGGTGTTGAACGCTGAGCTGTAGTCAATGAACAGCATTCTCACATAGGTGTTCCTTTTGTCCAGGTGGGAAAGGGCAGTGTGGAGTGCAATAGAGATTGCTTCATTTGTGGATCTGTTGGGGCGGAATGCAAAGTGAAGTGGGTTTAGGGTTTCTGGGATAATGGTGAGTGAGTGCTACGGATCCGTAGGCAGGTTACCTTAGTGTTCTTGAGCACAGGCACTATGGTGGTCTGCTTGAAACATGTTGGTATTACAGACTCAGTCAGGGACAGGTTGAAAATGTCAGTGAAGACAGTGAAGACTCTTGCCAGTTGGTCAGCGCATGCTCTGAGTTCATGTCCTGGTAATCCGTCTTCTACCCTGCCTGCTACCCTGCCTGCTGCCCTGCCTTCTACCCTGCCTTCTACCCTGCCTTCTACCCTGCCCGCTACCCTGCTTGCTACCCTGCTTTCTACCCTACCTGCTGCCCTGCCTGCTATTCTGCCCGCTACCCTGCCTACCATCTTCTATCTCTTCTTGATCCATCTTCTATCTCTTTTTGATCTACTATCTCTTGTTGATCTTCTATCGCTTCTTGATCTTATATCTCTTTCTACCCTGCCTGCTACCCTGCCTACTACCCTGCCTGCTGCCCTTCCTGCTACCCTGCCTCCTACCGTGCCTGCTACCTTGCCTGCTACCCCGCCTACTACCCTGCCTTCTGCCCTGCCTGCGACCCTGCCTACTGCCCTGCCTGCTACCCTGCCTGCTACCCTGAATATCTCTTCTTGATCCATCTTCTATCTCTTCTTGATCTTATATCTCTTCTTGATCTACTTTTTCTTCTTGATCTTCTATCTCTTCCTGATCCATCTTTTATTTCTTCTTGATATATCTTCTCTTCTCCGATGCCTCTCAAAGTGGCAGGGGGCCGAGCAGAGAGCAGCACCCTGATGCTGTAGGAATGTGCACACATCTTCCTTTCAGAGTGATGCTTTGATGTGAACTGGTTAAAGACCCTCAGCTCCTCTCCATACCCACAGCCTGTAGTGCCTCATGGCCGTATGGGCCTGCTGCTGCCTACCTTCATGGCCCTTGGATAAATATTCTGCTACTGTTTGGAATGACGGACTTAAGATGTGTGTTCAGAGGAGTTTAGTTTATTAGGATCCTCATTAGCTACTGCACATGCAGCAGCTAATCCCCTTTCCTTTCCTTTTCCTGGGGTCCACAGGAAACATACAAATACATGACAAAGTATAGAACAGTTATAGACAACAACATAAGATATTACATTAAATTAAACATTAAAATACAATAAAAGAGTTATACTGTATATAGGAAAAACACCAAGAGACAACAAAAATACTATTTACACACTATTCGTAGATACTGTACATATTTATATTCTTATATACAGTTAAATTAGATATTTAGAAAGAGGAAAGGCGCTGTGATACAATATGTTTTTTAAGCTAAACTTTGTTTTTGCCTGAGTAGAGGAGAAGAGGTTACCTAGTACTCAAGGCTAGCCTGGCGTCTCATTCACTGATGTACCATGGCTTCCAATTTGCTTTTCATTTCTGCTAGGGTATAGAGAGTTTTTAACAATGTATTTTTTCCTTCTGCTATGATCATTGTTAATGTTGGTGTCCAATCACCTTAGTCATTATATTCTGTAGATATGATTGACTGTATATTAGTTGTCACAACATTAATTTGTAAAAGTTAATTAAAGATATCATTTTCCAACACTGCATTATGTCACAGAACTTGGCTGTGAAAACAGTTGGCTTGCAGAATGTTCTAAAGTAATGGGAAACCATTAGACGGTTCGGCTTTATCTCATGTCCTCAGTGTTTACATCCTCCTAACCAGCCGGGGAACTAGCCGAGGACCAGGCACAGCTGTGAGATGGGCTGCCTTCTGGGTTATAAACTGTCTATGAACTTTTAAGGCTCTATTCAGTCTGTAAAGCTGAAGCGTTACAGATTCCGCCATAGAAATGTAAAGGTCATTTCCCATTGAGCCGACATATGCACTGTTTGCCGCGAATGCAATCTCCGCTAAAGTGGGAACATTGCCTTTAAATGTCAATCACTCTGTAAAGCAGAACCTCATCTCTTTCTCTCTGTTTGGCAGGATCCACCCTGACTTGTCTAACATGGTGTGTTGTCTCTGTGGTCTAACGTGGTGTGTTGTCTCTGTGGTCTAACGTGGTGTGTTGTCTCTGTGGTCTAACAGGGTGTGTTGTCTCTGTGGTCTAACGTGGTGTGTTGTCTCTGTGGTCTAACGTGGTGTGTTGTCTCTGTGGTCTAACGTGGTGTGTTGTCTCTGTGGTCTAACGTGGTGTGTTGTCTCTGTGGTCTAACGTGGTGTGTTGTCTCTGTGGTCTAACGTGGTGTGTTGTCTCTGTGGTCTAACAGGGTGTGTTGTCTCTGTGGTCTAACGTGGTGTGTTGTCTCTGTGGTCTAACGTGGTGTGTTGTCTCTGTGGTCTAACAGGGTGTGTTGTCTCTGTGGTCTAACGTGGTGTGTTGTCTCTGATCTAACATGGTGTGTTGTCTCTGTGGTCTAACGTGGTGTGTTGTCTCTGTGGTCTAACGTGGTGTGTTGTCTCTGTGGTCTAACGTGGTGTGTTGTCTCTGTGGTCTAACAGGGTGTGTTGTCTCTGTGGTCTAACGTGGTGTGTTGTCTCTGTGGTCTAACGTGGTGTGTTGTCTCTGTGGTCTAACAGGGTGTGTTGTCTCTGTGGTCTAACGTGGTGTGTTGTCTCTGTGGTCTAACGTGGTGTGTTGTCTCTGTGGTCTAATGTGGTGTGTTGTCTCTGTGGTCTAACGCGGTGTGTTGTCTCTCTGATCTAACGCGGTGTGTTGTCTCTGTGGTCTAACAGGGTGTGTTGTCTCTGTGGTCTAACGTGGTGTGTTGTCTCTGATCTAACATGGTGTGTTGTCTCTGTGGTCTAACGTGGTGTGTTGTCTCTGTGGTCTAACGTGGTGTGTTGTCTCTGTGGTCTAACGTGGTGTGTTGTCTCTCTGATCTAACAGGGTGTGTTGTCTCTGTGGTCTAACACGGTGTGTTGTCTCTGTGGTCTAACACGGTGTGTTGTCTCTGTGGTCTAACACGGTGTGTTGTCTCTCTGATCTAACGTGGTGTGTTGTCTCTGTGGTCTAACACGGTGTGTTGTCTCTGTGGTCTAACGTGGTGTGTTGTCTCTGTGGTCTAACGTGGTGTGTTGTCTCTGTGGTCTAACGTGGTGTGTTGTCTCTGTGGTCTAACGTGGTGTGTTGTCTCTCTGATCTAACGCGGTGTGTTGTCTCTGTGGTCTAACAGGGTGTGTTGTCTCTGTGGTCTAACGTGGTGTGTTGTCTCTGATCTAACGTGGTGTGTTGTCTCTGTGGTCTAACGTGGTGTGTTGTCTCTGTGGTCTAACGTGGTGTGTTGTCTCTGTGGTCTAACACGGTGTGTTGTCTCTGTGGTCTAACCGGATGTGTTGTCTCTCTGATCTAACAGGGTGTGTTGTCTCTGTGGTCTAACGCGGTGTGTTGTCTCTGTGGTCTAACACGGTGTGTTGTCTCTGTGGTCTAACGTGGTGTGTTGTCTCTGTGGTCTAACGTGGTGTGTTGTCTCTGTGGTCTAACGCGGTGTGTTGTCTCTGTGGTCTAATGTGGTGTGTTGTCTCTGTGGTCTAACAGGGTGTGTTGTCTCTGTGGTCTAACGTGGTGTGTTGTCTCTGTCCTCAGTACTCTGTGGTGTCATATAGTGATAGTGTCATTTCTTATCTCTCTCCTTAGTACTCTTGGGGAAGCCTGGGCTCAGCTAAAGAAGAGTCTGGCTGACGAGGCCGAGGTTCACCTCAAGTTCTCCTCTAAGGTAGAACACATTATGTTACACTTTACTCAAATGTAACACACTGGACTGTATTCTTTACTCAAAGGAAAACACTTTACACTTCAGAATGCAATTATATTCCATGTAATTTGTTGTGTACACTCTTAGAAAAAATGCTTCCAAAAGGGTTATTTGCAGAGGGATAGGGTTCTACCAAGAACTGTTTTGATCAGTTTGTAAGGCAAAGGGTTCTACCTAGAACCTTTAACATTCTAAGAATCATTTTAAGAAGAAGGGGTTCTTTGATGATTCTTTGGAAGCCAGGAAGAGTTCTACATAGAACCACATATAATATTTCCCGGCATGCTCTATTGCAGGGAGATTTTCCCAAATTGTTTATTTTATTCAGTGGTGTAAAGCACGTAAGTAAAAATACTTGAAAGTACTACTTATTAAGTCGTTTCTGGGGGTATCTGTACTTAATTTTACTATTTATATTTTTGACAACTTTTACTTTTACTTCACTACATTCCTAAAGACACTTATGTACTTTTTACTCCATACATCTTCCCTGACACTCAAAAGTATGTTACATTTTGAATGGCTAGCATGCCAGGAAAATGGTCCAATTCACTCACGTATCAAACGAACATCCCTGGTCATCTCTACTGCCTCTGATCTGGCAGACTCACTAAACACACATGCTTTGTTTGTAAATTTTGTCTGTGTTGGAGTGTGCCCCTGGTTATCCGTAAATAAAAAATAAAAATAAAATGTTGTTTAATATAGGGAATTTGAAATGATTTATTTATTTTCAGTACTTAAGTACATTTTAGCAATTACATTTACTTTTGATACTTACGTATATTTAAAACCAAATGCTTTTAGACTTTTACTCAAGTACTATTTTACTAGGTCACTTTTACTTGAGTCATTTTCTATTATTTCTATCTTTTCTTTTACTCAAGTATGACAATTGGGTACTTTTCCCACCAGTGCTTTTACTGTAATACAGTATCTGTGTTTTTGCATGTACATTGATTGGTTGATACATTTGATGCTAAACAAAGATAAATAACATTCAGATTTCTTAATAAACTAATCCAATCTGTTAGTAATTGGATCTATTGCACCCGTTACTGAGATAGTTGTTCCAGGTTAGATGATTGAAGTTGTCTCAGTATTCAGTCTTCCCTGCCCTAGCACTCATTCTGAATGCATGTTGCAGGTGATCAACAATTCCACTTGTTGGATATCCTAACTCCGGCTGGATTTCAATAGGAATTAAACATCACGTTGCAAGCCAGCATAATGTGATTTGCAGGCCTGACGTGGCCTGTAAACCAGTAGTGATGGGGAAACTACGCTTCCTGAAGCATTGAGGCTTTCCAATCAGTTGTCTTGAAAATAGGTTAATTACTCTGAGCTTCTTTATTCGTTCACAATATACATTAGTGACATCTGCTGGTCAGTAATAGATAACAATGTCTAATTATCAGATATTCACTTTTTTTCCCTCTACTGATTTAGGGAAAGGGAAAGGCGGATACCTAGTCAGTTGTCCAACTGAATGAATTCAACTGAAATGTGTCTTCTTAATCAAATCTCCGTGGCACAGCGATAAGTTTATTGAATATTCGAATCATACAGTATACTTGCAGTGAAGCCACTCAACAACGACATCATATCAGTCATCCAACAGATTCCCATTCAGAGCGACACACAGAAGCATCCAGGGTCAATGCCCTGCTCAAGGGCATGTTGATCGATCTACCACCAGGGCAAAAAACGTGAAACCGAACCCTCCAAGATCCCCCCACAGTTCCCCAATAGCTGTCCCTCAACCATTCGAGACCCCTCCCACAGCCCCCCAGGAAGAAAAATAAAAAATACAATTCATTCCATTCCCCCAAGAACCCCCCAATGCACCAACAACCAACAGAATGAACCCCCACCCCGAAGAACCCCCCAATGCACCAACAACCAACAAAATGAACCCCCACCCCGAAGAACCCCCCAATGCACCAACAACCTTTTTTAAGGATCCAATACGTAATATTGTACACTTATCATAATTAGGTTTTAGTCCAGAGAGTACAGAAAAGTTATCTAGATCTTCAATGAGACATTGCAGGGATCTAGCTTGCGGACTTAATATAAACCTTGAGTCATCGGCATACATGGACACCTTTGTTTTTAAGCCTTGGATTTCTAATCCTCTAATGTGGTTATTGGATCTGATTTTAATAGCTAGCATTTCGATGGCCATAATGGATAGATATGGTGACAGCGGACACCCTTGTTTAACCCCTCTTGACAATTCAAAACTCTCTGAGAAGTAGCCGTTATTTACTATTTTACACCTGGGGTTGCTATACATTTCTTTTACCCATTTTATAAGAGAATTACCGGAATTGAAAAAATCCAGGCATTTGTAAATAAAATCCAGTCTTACTTTATCAAATGCCTTTTCAAAATCCGCTATAAATACCATTCCTGGCTTCTTATATGTTTCATGATTTTCTATTATTTCTAGTAGTTGTCGTATATTGTCTCCAATGTATCATCCATGTAAAAAACCTGTCTGATCAGGATGAACAATACCTGGTAAAACCCTTTTAATTCTGAGTGCTAAGCATTTTGCTAGTATTTTTGCATCACAACATTGAAGTGTAAGGGGCCTCCAGTTTTTTTAGATAGACTGGGTCTTTATATTTGCCATCTGGGTCTTGTTTTAATAATAGAGAAATCAGACCTTCCTGCTGAGTACCTGACAGACTACCATTTCTATAGGAGTGGTTAAAACAATCTAACAATGTAGCTTTTAGTATATCAAAAAATACTTGATATACCTCTACTGGTAGGCCATCAAGCCCTGGGGTTTTTCCAGACTGAAAGGATATAATTGCCTCAAAAAGTTATTCCTCTGTAATTTGGCCTTCGCACTGATCTTTCTGTACATTTGTTAATTCTCAAATTTTTATATTACTTGGAAAGAATTCCTTACCATAATCTTCATTCAGTGGGAAAGGATGAGACGGAAAAGAGAACATATGCCTAAAATAATTAACTTCCTCTTTTAACTCCATATTCCATCCAGTTTGCTTTATTTTTGTAATAGATTACATTAGATCGTTCTTGAATAAGTTCCTCAAGTTCTTTTAGTTTTTCCTGTAACTTATTTTGTATCTCTGTAGTATCGTTTTTATTGCTATCTACCTGTACTATTAGTTCATGGATATCCCTTGTTAGTCTTGTTTCTTTAGCCAGAAACTGCTTTTTTATTATTGATGAATATTGAATTGAATGACCCCTGAAGGTACATTTAAAGGTATTCCAAACAACAACAATTGGCTACAATACCTCTTTTGCCAATTGGACTGGACCTTTTTTTTGCCGACACAGAGCCCTGCCAATCCATCACAACTGGTCTAAATCAGCTACAAGCTAATTTAGCCATTTTTTTGCCGCTGCTAGTAGCTTTTACCTTCTGCACAGACACCAGCCCTGTTATTAGCCTGGATATTACTCACCAATTTACCAGCATCGGACTGTCTCTCGACAACAACGCCGGATTCCTGCCGTAATCCCTGAGCCACTACTTCTGATCCTCACAGCTAGCTTGCAGCTAGCGCAGTTAGCGCCACTGCCACGAAGCTAGCACCAGTTAGCAAACACAATTCTACAATTCACAACCTCTCTTTCGCCATTCGGCTTGGATTCTCTGGATTCTCTGTCGACACGACCACGTCTGAGCAGACCCCCTCCGTCTGAGCAGACCACCCCCCGGGCTACTAACTTTAAACGCCGCGTGCTAGCTTAGTGGAGGCCTCCCTGCTCCATCTACGGCTGCCCCCTGGACACTATGATCACTTGGCTACATAGCTGATGCATGCTTGACTGTCCATTAATTCACGGTACTCCATTCTGTTTATTTGTGTTTTATCTGTCGGCTCTGTGCTTTAACTCAGGATCTGTGTGTAGTTAATCCGACCCTCTCTGCCTAGTCGTCGCCATTTTTACCTGTTGTTGCTGTGTTAGACTAGCACCCTGTTATTGCTGCTGTTATCTTACCTGTTGTTTTAGCTAGCTCTCCCAATCAAGACCTGCAATCACTTTATGCCTTATTGTATGTCTCTCTCAAATATCAATATGCCTTGCATACTGTTGTTCAGGCTAGTTTTCATTATCATTGTTTTGGTTTGCAATGGACCCTGTAGTTCCACTCTCCGTACCTCTGATACCCCCTTTGTCCCACCCCCCACACATGCGGTGACCTCACCCATTGAGACCAGCATGTCCAGAGATACAACCTCTCTTATCATCACCCAGTGCCTGGGCTTGCCTCCGCTGTACCCGCGCCCCTCCATACCCCTGTCTGCACATTATGCCCAGAATCTATTCTACCACGCCCATAAATCTGCTCCTTTTATTCTTTGTCCCCAACGCTCTAGGCGACCAGTTTTGATAGCCTTTAGCCGCACCCTCATCCTACTACTCCTCTGTTCCTCGGGTGATGTGGAGGTAAACCCAGGCCCTGCATGTCCCCAGTCACCCTCATTTGTTGACTTCTGTGATCGAAAAAGCCTTGGCCTCATGCATGTCAACATCAGAAGCCTCCTCCCTAAGTTTGCCTTACTCACCGCTTTAGCACACTCTGCCAATCCTGATGTCCTTGCCGTGTCCGAATCCTGGCTTAGGAAGGCCACCAATAATTCTGAGATTTCCATACCCAACTATAACACTTTCCGTCAAGATAGAACTGCCAAAGGGGGAGGAGTTGCAATCTACTGCAGAGATAGCCTGCAAAGTTCTGTCATACTTTCCAGGTCTATGCCCAAACAGTTCGAACTTCTAATTTTAAAAATTAATCTCTCCAGAAATAAGTCTCTCACTGTTGCCGCCTGCTACCGACCCCCCTCAGCTCCCAGCTGTGCCCTGGACACCATCTGTGAATTGATCGCTCCCCATCTAGCTTCAGAGTTTGTTCTGTTAGGTGACCTAAACTGGGATATGCTTAACACCCCGGCAGTCCTACAATCCAAGCTTGATGCCCTCAATCTCACACAAATCATCAAGGAACCCACCAGGTACAACCCTAAATCCGTAAACATGGGCACCCTAATAGACATTATCCTGACCAACCTGCCCTCCAAATACACCTCTGCTGTCTTCAATCAAGATCTCAGCGATCACTGCCTCATTGCCTGTATCCGCCACGGGTCCGCGGTCAAACGACCACCCCTCATCACTGTCAAACGCTCCCTAAAACACTTCTGCGAGCAGGCCTTTCTAATCGACCTGGCCCGGGTACCCTGGAAGGATATTGACCTCATCCCGTCAGTTGAGGATGCCTGGTCATTCTTTAAATGTTACTTCCTCACCATATTAGACAAGCATGCTCCGTTCAAAAAATGCAGAACCAAGAACAGATATAGCCCTTGGTTCACTCCAGACCTGACTGCCCTCGACCAGCACAAAAACATCCTGTGGCGAACTGCAATAGCATCGAAGAGCCCCCGCGATATGCAACTGTTCAGGGAAGTCAGGAACCAATACACGCAGTCAGTCAGGAAAGCAAAGGCCAGCTTTTTCAAGCAGAAATTCGCATCCTGTAGCTCTAACTCCAAAAAGTTCTGGGATACTGTAAAGTCCATGGAGAACAAGAGCACCTCCTCCCAGCTGCCCACTGCACTGAGGCTAGGTAACACGGTCACCACCGATAAATCCGTGATAATCGAAGACTTCAACAAGCATTTCTCAATGGCTGGCCATGCCTTCCTCCTGGCGACTCCAACCTTGGCCAACAGCCCCGCCCCCCCCCGCTGCTACTCGCCCAAGCCTCCCCAGCTTCTCCTTTACCCAAATCCAGATAGCAGATGTTCTGAAAGAGCTGGAAAACCTGGACCCTTACAAATCAGCTGGGCTTGACAATCTGGACCCCCTATTTCTGAAACTGGCCGCCGCCATTGTCGCACCCCCTATTACCAGCCTGTTCAACCTCTCCTTCGTATCATCTGAGATCCCCCAAGGATTGGAAAGCTGCCGCGGTCATCCCCCTCTTCAAAGGGGGAGACACCCTGGACCCAAACTGTTACAGACCTATATCCATCCTGCCCTGCCTATCTAAGGTCTTCGAAAGCCAAGTCAACAAACAGATCACTGACCATCTCGAATCCCACCGTACCTTCTCCGCTGTGCAATCCGGTTTCCGAGCCGGTCACGGGTGCACCTCAGCCACGCTCAAGGTACTAAACGATATCATAACCGCCATCGATAAAAGACATTACTGTGCAGCCGTCTTCATCGACCTGGCCAAGGCTTTCGACTCTGTCAATCACCATATTCTTATCGGCAGACTCAGTAGCCTCGGTTTTTCTAATGACTGCCTTGCCTGGTTCACCAACTACTTTGCAGACAGAGTTCAGTGTGTCAAATCGGAGGGCATGTTGTCCGGTCCTCTGGCAGTCTCTATGGGGGTACCACAGGGTTCAATTCTCGGGCCGACTCTTTTCTCTGTATACATCAATGATGTTGCTCTTGCTGCGGGCGATTCCCTGATCCACCTCTACGCAGACGACACCATTCTATATACTTCCGGCCCTTCCTTGGACACTGTGCTATCTAACCTCCAAACGAGCTTCAATGCCATACAACACTCCTTCCGTGGCCTCCAACTGCTCTTAAACGCTAGTAAAACCAAATGCATGCTTTTCAACCGTTCGCTGCCTGCACCCGCACGCCCGACTAGCATCACCACCCTGGACGGTTCCGACCTAGAATATGTGGACATCTATAAGTACCTAGGTGTCTGGCTAGACTGCAAACTCTCCTTCCAGACTCATATCAAACATCTCCAATCCAAAATCAAATCAAGAATCGGCTTTCTATTCCGCAACAAAGCCTCCTTCACTCACGCCGCCAAACTTACCCTAGTAAAACTGACTATCCTACCGATCCTCGACTTCGGCGATGTCATCTACAAAATAGCTTCCAACACTCTACTCAGCAAACTGGATGCAGTTTATCACAGTGCCATTCGTTTTGTTACTAAAGCACCTTATACGACCCACCACTGCGACCTGTATGCCCTAGTCGGCTGGCCCTCGCTACATGTTCGTCGTCAGACCCACTGGCTCCAGGTCATCTACAAGGCTATGCTAGGTAAAGTGCCGCCTTATCTCAGTTCACTGGTCACGATGGCTACACCCACCCGCAGCACGCGCTCCAGCAGGTGTATCTCACTGATCATCCCTAAAGCTAAAACCTCATTTGGACGCCTTTCCTTCCAGTTCTCTGCTGCCTGCGACTGGAACGAATTGCAAAAATCTCTGAAGTTGGAGACTTTTATCTCCCTCAACAACTTTAAAAATCTGCTATCCGAGCAGCTAACCGATCGCTGCAGCTGTACATAGTCCATCTGTAAACTACCCACCCAATTTACCTACCTCACCCCCCATACTGCTTTTATTTATTTACTTTTCTGCTCTTTTGCACACCAGTATCTCTTCTTGCACATGATCATCTGATGATTTATCACTCCAGTGTTAATCTGCTAAATTGTAATTATTCGATTTATTGCCTACCTCATGCCTTTTGCACACATTGTATATAGATTCTCTTTTTTCTACCATGTTATTGACTTGTTTATTGTTTACTCCATGTGTAACTCTGTGTTGTCTGTTCACACTGCTATGCTTTATCTTGGCCAGGTCGCAGTTGCAAATGAGAACTTGTTCTCAACTAGCCTACCTGGTTAAATAAAGGTGAAATAAAAATAAAATAAAATAAATAAGGGGATTTGCTGAACTGGAAAAATGCAGTTATTTTCAGGAGGTCTATGTGTAGCTGGTGTATAGGAGTGAGGCGCAGGACAGCAGATATGAGTAAATAAACGTATTTTACTCAACATATAATAAAATGCAATACAAAAACAGAGCCCACAATAACGGACCTTCCTACATAGAAATAATCACTCACAAACAAACATGGGGGAACAGAGGGTTAAATAATGAACAGGTAATTGGGGGATTGAAACCAGGTGTGTAAGACAAAGACAAAACAAATGGAAAATGAAAAGTGGATCGGCGATGGCTAGAAGGCCGGTGACGTCGACCACCGAACGCCGCCCGAACAAGGAGAGGGACCGACTTCGGCGGAAGTCGTGACAGTTATAAATTATTTTATCTTAGTTAAAAAACAAGTTGTCCTCCATTAACTTCTTCTGGCTGCAAGCGCGACGTCGGTACACTTATGACAACAGCCAGCTCAAGTGCAGGGCGCAAAATTCAAAATATATTTTTTAGAAATATTTAACTTTCACACATTAACAAGTCCAATACAGCATTTGAAAGATAAACATCTTGTGAATCCAGCCAACATGTCCGATTTTTAAAATGTTTTACAGCGAAAACACCACGTAAATTTATGTTAGCTCACCACCAAATACAAAAAAGGACAGACATTTTTCACAGCACAGGTAGCATGCACAAAACCAACCTAACTAACCAAGAACCAACCAAACTAACCAAGAAACAACTTCATCAGATGACAGTCTTATAACATGTTATTCAATAAATCTATGTTTTGTTCGAAAAATGTGCATATTTGAGCTATAAATCAGTTTTACATTGCAGCTACCATCACAGCTACCGTCAGAAATAGCACCGAAGCAGCCAGAGTAATTACAGACACCAACGTCAAATACCTAAATACTCATCATAAAACATTTCTGAAAAATACATGGTGTACAGCAAATGAAAGACAGGCATCTTGTGATTCCAGCCAATATTTCCGATTTATTAAGTGTTTTACAGCGAAAACACAATATAGCATTATATTAGCTTACCACAATAGCCAGAAACACAAGCCATTTACCAGCAGCGAAAGTTAGCGATCGTAACAAACCAGCAAAAGATATATAATTTTTGACTAACCTTGATAAGCTTCATCAGATGATAGTCCTATAACATCAGGTTATACATACACTTATGTTTAGTTCGAAAAAGTGCATATTTAGAGCTGAAATCAGTGGTTATACATTGTGCTAACGTAGCATCTTTTTCCCACAACGTCCGGATATTTTTCTGCCACTCACATATTCTGACCAAATAACTATACATAAACGTTACTAAAAAATACATGTTGTATAGGAAATGATAGATACACTAGTTCCTAATGCAATCGCAGTGTTAGAATTCTAAAAATAACTTCATTACGACATCCAGCTTAGTTATAGCGAGAGAGTGCCCAAAATCTGGGCGCAAACTACTAGTACAACATGTTCGACAGATATATGAAATAGCATCATAAAATGGGTCCTACTTTTGATGAGCTTCCATCAGAATGTTGTACAAGGGGTCCTTTGTCCAGAACAATCGTTGTTTGGTTTTAGAACGTCCTTTTTCCCTCTTGAATTAGCAAGCACACTAGCCAAGTGGCGCGAAGCTCTCCTTCCTGAACAAAGGCACACAACGCAACACGCCTAACGTCCCGAATAAATTTCAATAATCTAATAAAACTATATTGAAAAAAACATACTTTACGATGATATTGTCACATTTATCAAATAAAATCAAAGCCGGAGATAGTAGCCATCTATAACGACAGCTTTACAGAAGGCAATACCAGGTCCCTTCTCGCGCGTTCCAGAAAACAGGAAATGGGTGACACGTCATGCCAAGAGCATTTATTCCATCTCAGACCAAGAAAAACACTCCATTTCTTCTCTCACTGCCTCTTGACATCTAGTGGAAGGTGTATGACGTGCATGTATACTAATACGTATCATGCCCATTTATAGGCAGGCCCTAGAACAGAGCATCGTTTTCAGACTTTCCACTTCCTGGTCAGGAAGTTTGCTGCCAAATGAGTTCTGTTTTACTCACAGATATAATTCAAACGGTTTTAGAAACTAGAGAGTGTTTTCTATCCAATAGTAATAATAATATGCATATTGTAAGAGCAAGAATTGAGTACGAGGCCGTTTGAAATGGGCACCTTTTATCAGAGCTACTCAATACTGCCCCTGCAGCCCAAACAGGTTAAACTTTTATTAAATTTCCAATATCCCCGTCCACGTGGAAAATCTATAAGAGTTATGTGAATGCCAATTAGATGATGATCTGATCGCATTCTGTCTCCTATTAAAACTTTTTTAACCTTTGATGCAAGAGAGAAAGAGACAAGAAAGTAGTCAAGACGACTAGCTTGATTAAGTCTCCTCCATGTATATCTCACTAGGTCTGGGTTTTTTAGTCTCCAAATATCCACTATTTCTAATGTGTCCATAATATTTGTGATTTCCTTAAGGGCACGGTGATGATAGTTTGTAGAGTGATTACCTAACGGTCCATTGATGTACTTAACACTGTGTTATAGTCTCCTACCATAATGATTAGATGATTTGTTGCCTGTAAGTTCAATAAATTGGTATACATTTTTTCAAAGAAGTGTGGATCATCCTGATTTGGACCATATAGATTAATGAGCCAAATCTCTTTTTCGTCCACTTTCATATTCAAAAGGATCCACCTTCCTTGCGAATCATTCCTGACTATTTGCACATTCAGATTGACATTTTTGTTAATTAATATCATCACACCCTTTGAGTTCCTTTGTCCATGACAGAAAATTATTTCACCACCCCATTCCTTTTTCTACACAACTTCATCTAAGGATGTAGAGTGAATTTCCTGTAAACAGTATATGTTATATTCCTTTTCTTTTAGCCATGTAAAGACTGATCTTCTTTTTTTATAATCTGCTAAACCATTACAATTATAACTGGCTATACTTATTTCACCCCTTACCATAACTAGATACTATTCTCAGTCTAAATTGACCATAATTAGTGCTTGTAAAGTTACTGCCATCAGAGGTATTATGAAGGTCAAAACTAGAACTTTCTGATATTTAGAATTCAAGAAATAGGTTCTAGCAATATTTGTTTTATTCCCTTTCCTGTTTGCCTGTGAGCCAATGCCACACATGTTATAAAATTGAGACAAGATATTATGTGTGTAGCAAATCTGAGTAGGTTGATGTGTATGATATTGGATGTGATGTAGTGAGAGTGTGTATTATGTCTGTATAAGAGTAAGACTATAATGTGTGATGTCCAAATAAATAATAACTCTGCCAATTTACATGGTTGAGTGTCTATGTGTGTAACATGTAGTGTGTATAGCCTTAATATTCATGATGATAATTGTAATCAATATCGTATCACCATCATAGTTGCATAATAATTACCTTTAACATAATTGAAAAACACATCCCAGCATTTCCATAGCGATTGACGTTTCACATGATCATGAAAGAGACCTTGCATTACTCTAGAGACGGCTCCACTACAATACAAATGTATTCCGTACAATATGTTATTATTCCCCAATGCCCCTATTCTGATATCTTCCCCTTGTTTGTTGTAAACATATAATAACTTTTTTTTTTTCGTAACCTGAAGTCCCTGTAGAGTTTAGTACAGCCACGGTGTTATGGAGCTGTCTCGGGAATAGCTGTCCATCTATAAAGAGTTTGTCCACAATGATAAAAGCACGCCTACCTTCTTCCCTTTGTTGTCTTTGTACCGGATACAGTCTCTTACGACGTTTGTTTATCTCCCTTGGAAATTGGTCATTGAGAACGAATTTGGTCACGTTAAGCTCCCTTCCCTGCTTTTGATCAGCTCCTTTTGTTGGTAGTGTTCAAATTTTGCAATGATTGGCCGGGGACCCTTGGTCTTGTCGCTCCGAGCTCCAAGTCTGTGTACTCGGTGGAATACCACCTTGTTACCCTCTCTGGGATATGTGGGACGGTAGCGTTCCACTTGGCCAAAAGCCAGAAAAAATGTAGCGCGCCAAATTCAAATATATTACTATAAAAATCAATCTTTCATGAAATCACACATGAAAGACACCAAATTAAAGCTACACATGTTGTGAATCCAGCCAACGTGTCTGATTTCAAAAAGGATTTACAGGGAAAGCACACCAAACGATTATGTTAGCTCAATACATAGCCACAGAAAAACACAGCCATTTTCCCAAAAAAGATGGTAGTCACATAAAGCAGAAATAGAGATAACATTAATCACTAACCTTTGATGATCTTCATCAGATGACACTCATAGGACATCATGTTACACAATACATTTATGTTTTGTTCGATAATGTGCATATTTATATCCACAAATCTCGGTTTACATTGGCGCCATGTTCAGAAATGCCTCCAAAATATCCGGAGATATTGCAGAGAGCCACGTCAAATAACAGAAAAACTCATCATAAACTTTGATGAAAGATACATGTTTTACATAGAATTAAAGATACACTTGTTCTTAATGCAACTGCTGTGTCAGATTTCAAAAAAACTTTACGTAAAAAGCACACCATGCAATAATCTGAGACGGCGCACAGATTTAACAACATTTCTCCGCCATGTTGGAGTCAACAGAAATACGAAATTACATCATAAATATTAAAAATAAAAATTCCCTTACCTTTGATCATCTTCATCAGAATGCTCTCCAAGGAATTCTAGTTCCACAATAAATCATTATTTTGTTCGATAATGTCCATTACTTATGTCCAAGTAGCTACTTTTGCTAGCATGTGTAGTACACGTGTCCAAACGCTCGCGCAGATGCAGGCAAACGTCGGACGAAAATTTCAAAAAGTTATACTACAAGTCGAATAAACTGGTCAAAGTAAGTAGAGAATCAATCTTCAGGATGTTGTTATCATATATATCCAATAACGTTCCAACCGGAGCATTCCTTCATGTCTGTAGAAGTTATGGAATGCAAGGCGATATCATGAGAATCTGCCAGACCACTGACTCATTCCCCTCTCATCCGGTCCCACAACACAGTATAAACTTCATTCAACGTTCTACCAACTGTTGACATCTTGTGGAAGGCGTAGGAAGTGCAAACAGATCCATATATTACAGGGAATTGAATAGGCGATGAGTTTAACATCGACCAGACTCAGAATTCTCACTTCCTGTTTGGATTTTTTCTCAGGTTTTTGCCTGCCATATGAGTTCTGTTATACTCACAGACATCATTCAAACAGTTGTAGAAACATCAGAGTGTTTTCTATCCAATAGTAGTAATAATATGCATACATTAGCATCTGGGACAGAGTAGGAGGCAGTTCACTACGGGCACGCAATTCATCCAAAAGTGAAAATGCTCAAGATGTGTACGGACGGGGCCTCCCGGGTGGCGCAGTGGTCTAGGGCACTGCATCGCAGCGCTAGCTGTGCCACCAGAGTCTCTGGGTTCGCGCCCAGGCTCTGTCGCAGCCGGCCGCGACCGGGGGGTCCGTGGGGCGACGCACAATTGGCCTAGCGTCGTCCGGGTTAGGGAGGGTTTGGCCGGTAGGGATATCCTTGTCTCATCGCGCTCCAGCGACTCCTGTGGCGGGCCGGGCGCAGTGCGCGCTAACCAAGGGGGGCGGGTGCACGGTGTTTCCTCCGACACATTGGTGCGGCTGGCTTCCGGGTTGGAGGCGCGCTGTGTTAAGAAGCAGTGCGGCTTGGTTGGGTTGTGCTTCGGAGGACGCATGACTTTCGACCTTCGTCTCACCCGAGCCCGTACGGGAGTTGTAGCGATGAGACAAGATAGTAATTACTAGCGATTGGATACCACGAAAATTAGGGAGAAAAGGGGGTAAAATAAAAAAATAAAAATAAAAAAGATGTGTACGGACTTCCAACTTGTTGTGTAATGTTTATGGCCGATGAGCACCGATACGTTTTATCTATAATATCTCTTTATTATTTCTCTTCATATGACAAGGATTAAAAAGGATTTGCCAGTAGATTGTTGACTTGATTCATGATGATGACTGCTAGCTAAGATTTTGAAAGTCTGATGTTGATATGAACAGTCCAATCAGAGTGATTTGACGTCATTTTATCTGTGGCCAATGACCTTGAGCCTTCTTAGAAGGGCACTTCTAATCTAAGTCTATGGCAGGACCCAAAGGGCTCACATTATTGATGTCTACCCTTACTAAAGGCAGGTGACGTAGTGTCCCCATGAGTGACAGGACCCTGAGCCAATCACGGTGCAATGCTCCTATTTTCTGCTGGCTTGCCCCACCACCACAGAAAGCACTGAGCTAGGCTGAAACACCTGCATTTAGGAGCTGCCTGGTTGTATGCAGCTTTATTAACTCAAGGATATCAACAACAACAAAAAAGTCATTGTTTGCAAACTGATATGTGACACGTATTAAAGCCAAAATAACATGCTCTGCCCCACCTGCCCTGAATGCCAGGTCGCCACTGCTTATGATATATCTACTACTGTCTACTGTCTACTGTCATAAAGAAGAGAGAGGTTCCAGCCAGGAACCCAGATGGACTGAGTGGAGGAAACCACGTGTTTCTATTCTCTGGAGACAGACACACAGATGTGGTTTATTTAGTGCAATCTTTTTAGGTTTAGAGGAGAGTGTTATGAGGAGTGGAAGAGAGATGAGTGACAGCACAAGAGTCTAATATTTCGGATGGGTTTCTGTACAGCACTTTGTGACATCAGCTGATGTAAGAAGGGCTTTATAAATATATTTGATTGAAATTTGATAATATCTAGGTGAGATTAAATGATTTGAACACATTCTTCATGGACCTCTATCCCTTCCATAGACCTTTTTTAACCTAAAATACCTAATGTCCTATTCAATCCAGTTCAATCAGGTTTCTGGAGTAATTTAGTAATATTTCCTCTTGCAACTGCAATAACTTTAATCCTCATTAATTGCATGCTGTCTTAATTGATTGATTTGCCCATATCATTCATATAGACTGTTTTTCACCCTCCCGTTAATAATCTCCTGGTCCTCAGCCCGACACTCTTCATTAGAATCAAAGCAGCTCACTAATCAAACTCTACATGAACCTACTTTTATGTTTTAGAGAGGAGACAACTTTGTTACTAGAAATCATCTCTTGTATACACATCTAATGGGAGTTACATGTTTTTGTTCCAATAGCTATCCTTACACAGCAAATTCTACAGTATTGAATCAACATGGAGTGTTACATTTAACACTGTTCCAGTGTCTATACGAGTCCACACTTTTCAGTGTTAAATTAATCCTTTGCTTAGTGCTGACGCGTTTAAACCGTCTCAGTGTAAGGAAATTATACCTGTAGTTTTACAGTAACTCCCTTTGGGGTGCTGTTTTAACACAAAGCTTCATTTGCATATTTCCCAGTGTGCCGACCTCTATATGACAATATATTACATATATCATAAGGCCTATTTTGAGGGTCTAGTTTTATCTTAACAAAGTGGCCTGAAGCTCCTGGTTGAACTCAACTTGATGAAGGCCACAGGACTGAAATTGAATGAAATTTAACAACCATGTCTTTGTCACTAACAAATACAAAAACATCAAGCTGATGTAACTCAAATGTGGACCTCCTACAGGATCACAGTGACACTATTGGTTTGAATTATGACTACAAAATCACTTTAAGTAACTGTACTCCGTTTATTAGGTACACCACCCACTCCTACAGACAGTGAGTCACGTGGCTTGCTATATAAAGCAGGCAGACAGGCATCGAGGCATTCAGTTACTATTCCATTGAATGTTAGAATGGACAAAACGAGTGACCTAAGCAACTTTGAGCGTGGTACGATCGTCAGTGCCAGGCGCACCGGTTCCAGTACCTCAGAAATGGCCAGTCTCCTGGGCTTTTAGCGCACGACAGTGTCTAGGGTTTACCGAGAATAGTGCGACAAACAAATAACATCCAGTCAGCTGCGGTCCTGTGGTTGAAAACAGCTCGTTGATGAGAGGTCGAAGGAGAATGGCAAGAATCGTGTAAGCTAAGAAGAAGAAATAACGGCGCAGTACAACAGTGGTGTGCAGAACGGCATCTCGTAACGCACAACTCGTCAGTCCTTGTCACGGATGGGCTATTGCAGCAGACGACTGGGTTCTACTCCTATCAGCTTAAAACAAGAAGAAGCGGCTCCAGTGGCAACACGATCACCAACACTGGACAATTGAGTAGTGGATGGGGCCAAGAGTCCATGGCCCTATCCTGCCTGGTGTCAACGGTACAAGCTGGTGGCAGTGGTGTAATGGTGTGGGGAATGTTTTCCTGGCACACGTTAGGTCCCTTGATACCAATTGAGCAATGTTTCAATGCCCCGAGGAATTCAGGCTGTTCTGGAGGCAAAGGAGGGTCCGACCCGGTACTAGATGGGTGTAGCTAATAAACTGGCCACTTAGTGTATCTTAAGTGCAGTAGTAATGACAGTTTTGAGTAATGACAACACATTGGGTTTTACATTGTAGGGAACACTGACCCATTTGCTGTGTGAGGATATGAGATACAGGCATAAATAACAAGACAAAAACCAAACAAATGTCATCACAATATATCATTATTTATTATCTATTTATAGGAAAGGCCAGCTGTTTTTGCTAACCATGTGACTTGACCAGGAAAAAACTTCACGCATAGGCCTTCCAAACAGGTCTGCCTTTAAACTTGTGTGATTGAACTCTTTCAGCTCCAGAGTGAGGTGGAGAAGCCTCTGTTGACGTTCAGAGATAACTTTAAGAAGGACATGAAGAGGTTCAATCATCACATCTCAGAACTACGGAAACAGCTGGTTGGACGACACTCAGCCGTGGAGAAGGTACGCATCCTGACGCAGTGAGACGCAACAAACACACACACACACAAAGCACACACACAGAGACATGCACACAGAGGCACAAACACACACTCATAAAACATACAGAACTCAACGTAATATTAACTGTCCTTGCACTTGGCAGCTGTAGAATTTCAGGAATCTTCTCAGACGTGATTAAAATTCCACAACTGCCCCCTAAGTATAGGACCGTTTCCTGTCAACACACACCCACACACTACCACTTCCTTGTTCTATAAATAATGATTGGACCGATCGCTTCAGCTTCTACTGTCATCTCCTCACCATCAGTCATCTAGGGTTACGGTTAGTCATCTAGACATTCATCACAGACCTGTCATCTCCTCACCATCAGTCATCTAGGGTTACGGTTAGTCATCTAGACATTCATCACACATTTCACACAAGTGGCTAATAGAAAGTAATAGCCTACTGCAATACCCTGAAGTATGTCCCCATTTACTTTCCTATAAGCATTCATAACAGCTTATAACAACCTTATGCCAGCCTGTATAACATTGGAATGCATCTGTAGGCTCGTAAGGCTCTAGCAGACAGACAGAAGGACCTGGAGGAGAAGACTCAGCAGTTATAAGCCTTCATAACACCTTATGACAGCCAAAGAAGTGCTTTGAAAGACTAGTCAAGGGTCATATCACCTCCACCTTACCTGCCACTCTAGACCTACTTCAGTTTGCATACTGCCCGAACCGGTCCACAGACGATGCAGTCGCCATCACACTGCACACTGCCCTATCCCATCTGGACAAGACGAATACCTATGTAAGAATGCTGTTCATTGTCTACAGCTCAGCATTCAACACCATAGTACCCTCCAAGCTCATCATCAAGCTGGAGGCCCTGGGTCTCAACCCCGCCCTGTGCAATTGGGTCCTGGACTTTCTGACGGGCCGCCCCGAGGTGGTGAAGGTAGGAAACAATCTCCACTTCGCTGACCCTCAACACTGGGCCCCACAAGGGTGCATGCTCAGTCAACTCTTGTACTCCTTGTTCACCCATGACTGCGTGGCCATGTACGCCTCCAACTCAATCATCAAGTTTGCAGACGAAACAACAGTAGTGGGCTTGATTACCAACAACGACGAGACAGCCGGAGTGTAGTGTCAGGAAAACAACCTCTCACTCAACGTCAAAAAAACAAAGGAGATGATCGTGGACTTCAGGAAACAGCAGAGGGAGCAACCCCCTATCCACATTGACAGGACAGTAGTGGAGAAGGTGGAAAGGTTTAAGTTCCTCGGCGTACACATCACAGACAAACTGAAATGGTCCACCCACACCGACAGTGTGGCTTGTCATCTAAAACCCTGACAAACTTTTACAGATGCACAATTGAGAGCATCCTGTCGGGCTGCATCACCGCCTGGTACGGCAACTGCACCGCCCTCAACAGCAAGGCTCTCCAGAGGGTGGTGCGGTCTGCACAACGCATCACCGGGGGCAAACTACCTGCCCTCCAGGACACCTACAGCACCTGATGTCACAGGAAGGCCAAAAAGATCATCAAGGACAACAACCACCCGAGCCACTACCTGTTCACTCTGCTATCATTCAGAAGGCGAGGTCAGTACAGGTGCATCAAAGCTGGGACCGAGAGACTGAAAAACAGCTTCTATCTCAAGGCCATCAGACTGCTAAACAGCCATCACTAACTCGCAGAGGCTGCTGCCTACATAGAGACTCAAATCACTGGCCACTTTAATAAATGGATCACTAGTCATTTTAAATAATGTTTAATAATGTTTACATATCGTACATTACTCATCTCATATGTACAGTATATACTGTATCTTATACCATGTATCTTATACCATGTATCTTATACCATCGTTTGCATCTTGCCTTTACCGCTCGGTCATCTCTCATCCATATATTTATATGTACATATTCTTATTCCATCCCTTTACATGTGTGTGTATTAGGTAGTTGTTGGGAATTGTTAGATAACTTGTTAGATATTACTGCACTGTTGGAACTAGAAGCGCAAGCATTTCGCTACACTCGCATTAAACATCTGCTAACCATGTGTATGTGACAAATAACATGTGATTTGATTTGAAGATCTGCATGTATCTCTGTAGGCCCGTAAGGCTCTAGTGGACAGACAGAAGGACCTGGAGGTGAAGACCCAGCAGCTAGAGATCAAACTAAGCAACAAGATCGAGGAAGACATCAAGAAGGCTCAGCGGAAATCCACACAAGCAGGTCAGAGCCGGGTCAAAGGTCAAACCAAAGGTTATCAAAGGTCACTGTGGGGTTAGCCAGTGGGGTCAAAGACTCACATGTTTGTTATAACTGATATTGGTGTCACTTGTTTCGTCCCCATCTGGGAGTCTTGAGGGTTTTATCTGTGCAGATTACAGGTTATTCTAGCACAAATCTGACCAAGCGAGACTAGGGTATAGCTAGCTAACTTCAAACAAAAAGTTGTTTATGACATGATAAACAGACACTCTAAACCAACGATTCTCAAATGGTGGGTCGCGGGAGGTTTTGCTATTTGTGTATGAGTAAATAAAATATAAAATATATTTAAAACATAAATGTATACTCTGAATTTAAACGACTTAAACCAGGTAGAAAGTGTGTAGAAATTACAATGAACTTTCCTTTTTGAATAATTTAATGTCTTTTATTATCATTTTTATCACAGCATTTTGAATGTAGAGCTATTAGCAGTGCTATTTTGGTAGATTTTGTGGTCTCAAAGACTTGCAAAGCACACTGCTGGGTATTATTCAAATGCCCCCAAACAAGAGACGCATTTAATCAAAATACGAATAGATTAAGAATAATATCCAGGCAGTGTGTTTTGCAAATGCTCATTTTTAACATTTAGATGTTGGTAATTTAGCAGATGCTCTTGTCCAGAGCGGCTTACAGTCAGTGCACTCATCTAAAATTGATTAAAAAAACACACATCACAATAATAGCAAGTAAAACGTTTCTGTAACTGTTACTGGGAATGTTTTTGTAAGTTAAGGGTACATTGGTCTACAAAATATCCTGTATTTATAACAAAATACCTTTTACATCTCTGGCAAGTGCAAAATACGTTCTTGTAATATTCACAGTAACTTGCTGTTACTGTAAAATGCAGAGCAGTGACACAGTACAATACTGTATAAATTAAATGCTACTGTAATCATGTTGGTATTTTACATTATTTTATGGGATCAATGCAAGCAGGTTGGCTGCAGGCATTTACATATTACAGCATATTAATCAATACTTAGGTGTTTAATATCACTTGCACTTCTAAAGGCCAAAACAAAGCCTTTCAAACTGGCAGTGATTACAGAGCAGAACAGAATATTTACGTGGGTAAATATTCAACCATTAAAAGGTTTAAGACCCGCTGCTGCTGCTGCTACTACTACCACTACAACTACTACCACTACCACTACCACTACTACTACTACTACTACCACTACTACCACTACCACTACTACTACTACCACTACCACTGCCATTACTACCACTACCACTACCACTGCTACTACTAATACCACTACTACCACTACCACCACTACTACTACTACCACTACTACCACTACCACTACTACCACTACCACTACTACCACTACCACTACCACTACTACCACTACCACTACCACTACTACTACTAATACCACTACTACCACTACTACCACCACTACCACTACTACTACTACCACTACTACCACTACTACCACTACTACCACCACTACCACTACTACTACTACCACTACCACCACTACTACTACTACCACTACTACTACTACCACTACTACCACTACCACTACTACTACCACTACCACTACTACTACCACTACCACTACTACTACCACTACCACTACTACTACCACTACTACCTTATTCTTCTTTGTGTGGCTTTCCGGCAGACTAGACGCTGTGTTGCTGCCTTTCGCAGGTCGGAGTATAAATTGCACATTTTGGTCACAAACAAAAAAAACTGGGTTAAGGGGAATGGGAGAATGACACCACTATTTAACCCTGCACCTATACACTATGCCCCAAAATCCAGCCACCCCGTCCCACTACTTTGGCCCTAAAAGATCCTACACCAGGCCGTCGGCCTGGGAGGATAGAATCCTTTTTCTCTCAATACTTACTTATCTTCTGTACTAAAATCTCCCCAAAATACTTCTCTGTTGCTGCAACTACCACATCTATCTTCAAATCAAGTTTCAAATCAAGTTTATTTTATATAGCCCTTCGTACATCAGCTAATATCTCGAAGTGCTGTACAGAAACCCAGCCTAAAACCCCAAACAGCAAGCAATGCAGGTGTAGAAGCACGGTGGCTAGGAAAAACTCCCTAGAAAGGCCAAAACCTAGGAAGAAACCTAGAGAGGAACCAGGCTATGAGGGGTGGCCAGTCCTCTTCTGGCTGTGCCGGGTGGAGATTATAACAGAACTATGCCAAGATGTTCAAAATATTCATAAGTGACAAGCATGGTCAAATAATAATCATGAATAATTTTCAGTTGGCTTTTCATAGCCGATCATTAAGAGTTGAAAATAGCAGGTCTGGGACAGGTGGCGGTTCCATAACCGCAGGCAGAACAGCTGAAACTGGAATAGCAGCAAGGCCAGGCGGACTGGGGACAGCAAGGAGTCATCATTCCCGGTTTGCCATGACGTATGGTCCTAGGGCTCAGGTCCTCCGAGAGAGAGAAAGAAAGAGAGAATTAGAGAGAGCCAAGATTTTCAAAATGTTCATAAATGACAAGCATGGTCAAATAATAATCAGGAATAAATATCAGTTGGCTTTTCATAGCCGATCATTAAGAGTTGAAAACAGCAGGTCTGGGACAGGTAGGGGTTCCATAACCGCAGGCAGAACAGCTGAAACTGGAATAGCAGCAAGGCCAGGCGGACTGGGGACAGCAAGGAGTCATCATGCCCGGTTTGCCGTGACGTATGGTCCTAGGGCTCAGGTCCTCCGAGAGAGAGAAAGAAAGAGAGAAGGAGAGAATTAGAGAGAGCCAAGATTTTCAAAATGTTCATAAATGACAAGCATGGTCAAATAATAATCAGGAATAAATATCAGTTGGCTTTTCATAGCCGATCATTAAGAGTTGAAAACAGCAGGTCTGGGACAGGTAGGGGTTCCATAACCACAGGTAGAACAGCTGAAACTGGAACAGCAGCAAGGCCAGGTGGACTGGGGACAGCAAGGAGTCATCATGCCCGGTTTGCCGTGACGTATGGTCCTAGGGCTCAGGTTCTCCGAGAGAGAGAAAGAAAGAGAGAACGAGAGAATTAGAGAGAGCATACTTAAATTCACACAGGACACTGGATAAGATAGGAGAAGTACTCCAGGTATAACCAACTGACCCTAGCCCCCCGACACATAAACTACTGCAGCATAAATACTGGAGGCTGAGACAGGAGGGGTCAGGAGACACTGTGGCCCCATCAGAAGAAACCCCCGGACAGGGCCAAACAGGAAGGATATAACCCCACCCACTTTGCCAAAGCACAGCCCCCACACCACTAGAGGGATATCTTCAACCACCAACTTACAATCCTGAGACAAGGCCGAGTATAGCCCACAAAGATCTCCACCACAGCACAAACCAAGGGGGGGCGCCAACCCAGCATCTTCTGTGAATTCCGCTCCATCAGTGCAGTGCAGTTGATCACCATGGCTATAAAACGCAAGAAATCCAACCTTTATAAAGGTCATCCTCTCTGGAGCTCTCTCTCTTCAGGCCTACTCACTGGGGGGTCTCCCAGTCAAATAACTCACCCTTGGGCTATCCTCTACTCTCTTCACTGCCTCAGCATAGGAAACTTTCTGCCCCAACTCGAACTGTGGCAATCTCAACGTGTCTCTCTCTCATAGGGCACTTCAGATCCCACGTTGCATGGCCACCCCCCACAGTTGAAACGCAGTGCTTTCTCTATAGCAACTGTACACTCCCTCTGACCATGCCCTCCTGCACATTTCTCACATTGTGGGATCTCCCTTCTACACAGTGCTGCAACATATCCGAATCCTTGGCACCTAAAGCACTGTAGCGTGTTCGTAACATAGAATAGCAAACATAACCTAACCTGACCTTAACAGCTAGAAACTCTGTGCCAAAAGCTTAACAAGACAGACGGGGTATTCTCAGTCTCGCCATTGCCACCGGGTCTACGTCTCACCAAAATGGCAGGTGTCACAAACACTTGATCCATTCATTTGATCCATCTCTACACTCAACGCTACCTCACAGATCACAGGATTTAAGCGGCGACCTGTTCCAGAGAGGAAAGCATGCCGCATGTTGAGCTGTGTGACGCCAAGCGCCCACTTCCTCTGGGTGGAGGATGCACAAAAAAATCTAAATGATTCCACTTCTCAAAACTTTCCCAGATGTAACCATTCCCAGTTTGTCCTTTACCCAGCTTGACACAACGTATGGGTCTGTAAAAAAGCAGGAATCCACTCATTCCAAAAATCTCCCTCCCACTGGTCTAAGACCTGCTACGACTCTGATCTGTTCCCTTTATACATTTAATTGTTAGGGAACTACTACTATATATCCCTTAAATTGGTACCGGAATATTACTAATAGGTGTACCGTATAGCCATTTATAAGGCATGCAATTAAAATATGTTATTGAGCCACCGATTCTTTCTCCTCCCACTATTTTTTCTCCACAATGCACCATAATTTACAGTAAGCTGCAGTGAATATATAGCAAACACCAAATACAGTACTTTATTGTTGGACTGTATTGAAAATAACATCAGCAATTGCTAATAGTAAAAATGGAATTATACTGTATATTAACAATACCAAGTGATATTAGGTGTTTCATATCACTTGCACTTTAGGCCTTAACAAAGCTTCTAAACTGACAGTGACTACTGGGCAGAACAGATCAAAAGGACATGGCTAAACACTCAACCATTAAAGGTTTTAAACTGGCATCCACTCTGATCTGTTCCCTAAATAAATGTAATTGTTAGGGAACCACTACCACATATCACTTAAATTAGTGCAAGAAATATCACTAATGGGTGCAAGAAATATAGCCACTTACAAGGCACGCCTCAAATATGTTAATGAGTGAGAAACAACAATACCATGCACCCACAAGTATTCACATTTTTTGTGCGCTCCAAAAATGCAGTATGGTACTGTATTCTGAATTACAGCAATTGGCCAGTAAATTACTGTAGAGTTTCAGGACAAGATTTGTCAAATTCCTAAAATACGGTATATTACCGTATTCTGCTGGGGTACAGTATTCTCACTCATGGGTGCCTCTTAAAAGGCACGCCTTAAAATTGGTTAATGAGCCAGAGACTCTTTCCCCATCCTCAAACATTTTTCCACAATGCATCATAATTAATCGTGTAAAACACATTTACAGTATTTTACTGTGCATTCTACAGTAATCTACTGTATTTAGTGTATACAGTATCATACTGTTGATTAATAGAGGAAGTTAGTGATAAAATTACAAAAACAGCTAACAGTGCATGCACACACTCGCACACATACATGTACACACACACGCACACACTCTTATCCACATAGTTATCCACATAGTTATCCACATAGTTATCCACATAGTTATCCACTTAGTTATCCACTTAGTTATCCACTTAGTTATCCACATAGTTATCCACATAGTTATCCACTTAGTTATCCACTTAGTTATCCACTTAGTTATCCACTTAGTTATCCACTTAGTTATCCACTTAGTTATCCACTTAGTTATCCACTTAGTTATCCACTTAGTTATCCACATAGTTATCCACATAGTTATCCACATAGTTATCCACTTAGTTATCCACTTAGTTATCCACTTAGTTATCCACTTAGTTATCCACATAGTTATCCACATAGTTATCCACATAGTTATCCACATAGTTATCCACATAGTTATCCACATAGTTATCCACATAGTTATCCACATAGTTATCCACATAGTTATCCACATAGTTATCCACATAGTTATCCACATAGTTATCCACATAGTTATCCACATAGTTATCCACATAGTTATCCACATTGTTATCCACATTGTTATCCACATTGTTATCCACATTGTTATCCACATTGTTATCCACTTAGTTATCCACTTAGTTATCCACTTAGTTATCCACTTAGTTATCCACTTAGTTATCCACTTAGTTATCCACATTGTTATCCACATTGTTATCCACATTGTTATCCACTTAGTTATCCACTTAGTTATCCACTTAGTTATCCACTTAGTTATCCACTTAGTTATCCATTTAGTTATCCATTTAGTTATCCATTTAGTTATCCATTTAGTTATCCATTTAGTTATCCATTTAGTTATCCACTTAGTTATCCACTTAGTTATCCACTTAGTTATCCACTTAGTTATCCACTTAGTTATCCACTTAGTTATCCATTTAGTTATCCATTTAGTTATCCATTTAGTTATCCATTTAGTTATCCACTTAGTTATCCACTTAGTTATCCACTTAGTTATCCACTTAGTTATCCACTTAGTTATCCATTTAGTTATCCATTTAGTTATCCACTTAGTTATCCATTTAGTTATCCATTTAGTTATCCATTTAGTTATCCACTTAGTTATCCACATAGTTATCCACATAGTTATCCACATAGTTATCCACATAGTTATCCACATAGTTATCCACATAGTTATCCACATAGTTATCCACTTAGTTATCCATTTAGTTATCCACTTAGTTATCCACTTAGTTATCCACTTAGTTATCCACATAGTTATCCACATAGTTATCCACATAGTTATCCATTTAGTTATCCACTTAGTTATCCATTTAGTTATCCATTTAGTTATCCACTTAGTTATCCATTTAGTTATCTACTTAGTTATCTACTTAGTTATCCACTTAGTTATCTACTTAGTTATCCACATAGTTATCCACATAGTTATCCACATAGTTATCCACATAGTTATCCACATAGTTATCCACATAGTTATCCACATAGTTATCCACATAGTTATCCACATAGTTATCCACATAGT
Organism: Salvelinus alpinus; assembly: GCF_045679555.1. Taxonomy (NCBI): domain Eukaryota; kingdom Metazoa; phylum Chordata; class Actinopteri; order Salmoniformes; family Salmonidae; genus Salvelinus; species Salvelinus alpinus. The sequence continues at coordinate 10,187,315 of NC_092088.1, read as the reverse complement.
TATCCACATAGTTATCCACATAGTTATCCACATAGTTATCCACTTAGTTATCCACTTAGTTATCCATTTAGTTATCCACATAGTTATCCATTTAGTTATCCACTTAGTTATCCACTTAGTTATCCACTTAGTTATCCACTTAGTTATCCACTTAGTTATCCACATAGTTATCCATTTAGTTATCCACTTAGTTATCCACTTAGTTATCCATTTAGTTATCCACTTAGTTATCCACTTAGTTATCCACTTAGTTATCCACTTAGTTATCCACTTAGTTATCCACTTAGTTATCCATTTAGTTATCCATTTAGTTATCCACTTAGTTATCCACATAGTTATCCACATAGTTATCCACATAGTTATCCACTTAGTTATCCTTTAAGTTATTTATAAAATGTCTGCCCTGCTAGAGCTTTCCCGGTCAACTGTAAGTGCTGTTATTGTGAAGTGGAAACGTTTATGAGCAACAACGGCTTAGCCGCAAAGTGGTATGCCACACAAGCTCACAGAATGGGAGCGCCGAGTGCTGAAGCGCGTAGCGCCTAAAAATAATCTGTCCTCGGTTGCAACACTCACTACCGAGTTCCAAACTGCCTCTGGAAGAGCAACGTCAGCACAATATGCCGAGCAGCCACACACAATGGCCGTGGCCGAGCCATGGCCGAGCAGCCACACACAATGGCCGTGGCCGAGCCATGGCCGAGCAGCCACACACAATGGCCGTGGCCGAGCCATGGCCGAGCAGCCACACACAATGGCCGTGGCCGAGCCATGGCCGAGCAGCCACACACAATGGCCGTGGCCGAGCCATGGCCGAGCAGCCACACACAATGGCCGTGGCCGAGCAGCCACACACAATGGCCGTGGCCGAGCCATGGCCGAGCAGCCACACACAATGGCCGTGGCCGAGCCATGGCCGAGCAGCCACTCACAAGCCTAAGATCACCATACGCAATGCCAAGCTTTAGCTGTAGTGGTGTAAAGATCGCCACCATTGGTCTCTGGACCAGTGGAAACGCGTTCTCTGGAGTGATGAATCATACTTCACCATCTGGCAGGCTGACGGACTAATCTGGGTTTGGCGGATGCTAGGAGAACAATACCTGCCCGAATGCAAAGTGCCAACTGTAAAATCTGTTGGAGGATCAATAATGGTCTGGGGCTGTTTTTTATGGTTTGGGCTAGGCTCCTTAGTTCCAGTGAAGGGAAATCTTAATGCTACATCATACAATGACATTCTAGACCATTCTGTGCTTCCAACTTTGTGGGAACAGTTTGTGGAAGGCCCTTTCCTGTTTTAGCATGACAATACCCCCGTGCAAAAAGCAAGGCCCGTATAGAAATCGTTTGTCGAGATCGGTGTGGAAGAACTTGACTGGCCTACACAGAGCCCTGGCCTCAACCCCATCGAACACTTTTGTGATGAATTGGAACACCGACTGTGAGCCAGGCTTAATCGCCCAATATCAGTGCCCGACCTCACTAATGCTGTTGTTGCTGAATGGAAGCAAGTCCCTGCAGCAATGTTCCAACATCTAGTGGAAAGCCTTCCCAGAAGAGTGAAGGCTGTTATAGCAGCAAAGGCGGGACCAACTACATAATAATGCCCATGATTTTGGAATGAGATGTTCAACGAGCAGATGTCCACATACTTTTGGTCCTGTAGTGTACTTTGTTTTTGGTAAATGTAGTTGATACGATTGTGATGTATCTCACCTAGATATCTTAAGATGAATGCAATAATTGTAAGTTACTCTGAATATGAGCGTCTCCTAATTGACTTTAAATGTACATGTAAAATGTCAAATGTTGTTGCTTTTGTAAATTAATTTTTGGACTTTGACTCCCCCTGCTGGAGAAGTTACATAACAACCATTTCAAGCTTCATAAACCCGGAGGAAAGAAAGGTGCAGCCAGTGTCCAAAGCATAGATAACCTTGGCAAAAACAGTATTTTCTGTCTACCAGGAGACGACCTGATGCGCTGTGTCGACCTTTACAACCAGTCGCAGTCCAAATGGTTTGAGGAGATGGTGACCACAAGCCTGGTAAGACTCATCTGTACTCTTCTGTAGTTCATATTCTCCTTTGTATTTCCTCCTTTTCACTGATGGTGAATCTGTATGTAGCGTATTGCTTTGGTAGCCTGGGTGCTAGTCTGTTTCTACTCCAGCCATCTTCAGGAACAGTGAGGCTGGCTATCGGTGAGTCTGGCAAACTACAGAAAGGATTCATCTGAATCACGTAATCCAAAAACCTTCCCTTCAATCCTTTCTGTCCTTCAGGAGCTGGAGAGGCTGGAGGTAGAGAGGGTGGGGATGATACGACAGCATCTGTGTCAGTACACCACCTTACGGCATGAGACGGACATGTTTAACCAGAGTGTAAGTCAAGCACCACCTTGTATTACCAGTAGAGAGCACTCAATGCCTTGTTTTTCTGTGTATTTTTCAGAGCTGCACACACACACAGGTGCACGCGCGCGCACACACACACACACACACACACACACACACAGACACACACACACACACACACACACACACACACACACACAGAGTATTGACTGTTTTTCCACGTGTCCTTGCAGACGATGGAGCCAGTGGACCAACTGTTACAGAGTGTGGACCCAGCTAGAGACAGAGAGCTCTGGGTCCAGGAGCAGAAGACAGGAGACATCAGGCCTGTGGACATTGAGATATAACACACCTGGTTCCCAGGGGTCACACACATGTAGATCCACAAGCCTGGATCTTTACAGGGGCTTCAATGTCAACTTTGAGATATTATGGACATCCTGAGAAATCTGGATGACTCGTTCCACAGACACCTGTCTGCTCTTGAGAGAGCGAGCACCACCACCAGACAGTGTTCATTAGACCTAGAGGATTCTATATGTTAGACAGACAGTGTTCATTAGACCTAGAAGATTCTATATGGTAGACAGACAGTGTTCATTATGACCTAGAGGATTCTATATGGTAGACAGACAGTGTTCATTAGACCTAGAAGATTCTATATGGTAGACAGACAGTGTTCATTATGACCTAGAGGATTCTATATGGTAGACAGAGAGGGTTCTTTAGACCTAGAGGGTTTTATATGGTAGACAGACAGTGTGCATTATGACCTAGAAGATTCTATATGGTAGACAGGGTTCATTAGACCTAGAGGATTCTATATGGTAGACAGACAGTGTTCATTAGACCTAGAAGATTCTATATGGTAGACAGACAGTGTTCATTATGACCTAGAGGATTCTATATGGTAGACAGACAGTGTTCATTAGACCTAGAAGATTCTATATGGTAGACAGACAGTGTTCATTATGACCTAGAGGATTCTATATGGTAGACAGAGAGGGTTCTTTAGACCTAGAGGGTTTTATATGGTAGACAGACAGTGTGCATTATGACCTAGAAGATTCTATATGGTAGACAGGGTTCATTAGACCTAGAGGATTCTATATGGTAGACAGACAGTGTTCATTAGACCTAGAAGATTCTATATGGTAGACAGACAGTGTTCATTATGACCTAGAGGATTCTATATGGTAGACAGACAGGGTTCATTATGACCTAGAGGATTCTATAAGGTAGACAGACAGTGTTCATTAGACCTAGAAGATTCTATATGGTAGACAGACAGTGTTCATTATGACCTAGAGGATTCTATATGGTAGACAGACAGGGTTCATTAGACCTAGAGGATTCTATATGGTAGACAGACAGGGTTCATTAGACCTAGAGGATTCTATATGGTAGACAGACAGGGTTCATTAGACCTAGAGGATTCTATATGGTAGACAGACAGGGTTCATTATGACCTAGAGGATTCTATAAGGTAGACAGACAGTGTTCATTATGACCGAGAGGGTTCTATATGGTAGACAGTGTTTATTTTGACCTAGAGGATTCTATACGGTAGACAGACAGTGTTCATTATGACCTAGAGGATTCTATATGGTAAGACAGTGTTCATTATGACCTAGAGGATTCCATATGGTAGACAGACAGTGTTCATTATGACCTAGAGGATTCTATATGGTAGACAGACAGTGTTCATTATGACCTAGAGGATTCTATATGGTAGACAGACAGTGTTCATTAGACCTAGAGGATTCTATATGGTAGACAGACAGGGTTCATTAGACCTAGAGGATTCTATATGGTAGACAGAGAGGGTTATTTAGACCTAGAGGGTTTTATATGGTAGACAGACAGTGTGCATTATGACCTAGAAGATTCTATATGGTAGACAGGGTTCATTAGACCTAGAGGCTTCTATATGGTAGACAGACAGTGTTCATTAGACCTAGAAGATTCTATATGGTAGACAGACAGTGTTCATTATGACCTAGAGGATTCTATATGGTAGACAGAGAGGGTTCTTTAGACCTAGAGGGTTTTATATGGTAGACAGACAGTGTGCATTATGACCTAGAAGATTCTATATGGTAGACAGGGTTCATTAGACCTAGAGGATTCTATATGGTAGACAGACAGTGTTCATTAGACCTAGAAGATTCTATATGGTAGACAGACAGTGTTCATTATGACCTAGAGGATTCTATATGGTAGACAGACAGGGTTCATTATGACCTAGAGGATTCTATAAGGTAGACAGACAGTGTTCATTAGACCTAGAAGATTCTATATGGTAGACAGACAGTGTTCATTATGACCTAGAGGATTCTATATGGTAGACAGACAGGGTTCATTAGACCTAGAGGATTCTATATGGTAGACAGACAGGGTTCATTAGACCTAGAGGATTCTATATGGTAGACAGACAGGGTTCATTAGACCTAGAGGATTCTATATGGTAGACAGACAGGGTTCATTATGACCTAGAGGATTCTATAAGGTAGACAGACAGTGTTCATTATGACCGAGAGGGTTCTATATGGTAGACAGTGTTTATTTTGACCTAGAGGATTCTATACGGTAGACAGACAGTGTTCATTATGACCTAGAGGATTCTATATGGTAAGACAGTGTTCATTATGACCTAGAGGATTCCATATGGTAGACAGACAGTGTTCATTATGACCTAGAGGATTCTATATGGTAGACAGACAGTGTTCATTATGACCTAGAGGATTCTATATGGTAGACAGACAGTGTTCATTATGACCTAGAGGATTCTATATGGTAGACAGACAGTGTTCATTATGACCTAGAGGATTCTATATGGTAGACAGACAGTGTTCATTATGACCTAGAGGATTCTATATGGTAGACAGAGAGTGTTCATTATGACCTAGAAGATTCTATATGGTAGACAGACAGTGTTCATTATGACCTAGAGGATTCTATATGGTAAGACAGTGTTCATTATGACCTAGAGGATTCTATATGGTAGACAGACAGTGTTCATTATGACCTAGAGGATTCTATATGGTAGACAGACAGTGTTCATTATGACCTAGAAGATTCTATATGGTAGACAGACAGTGTTCATTATGACCTAGAGGATTCTATATGGTAGACAGACAGTGTTCATTATGACCGAGAGGGTTCTATATGGTAGACAGTGTTTATTTTGACCTAGAGGATTCTATATGGTAGACAGACATTGTTCATTAGTTGGGGAACACTGAGGTGAGAAGAATGTTTTACCAACATAACAAACGGCATGTGTGTTTTCATCTGTAGGGACTGTGTGGGCTACAAGCCCCGGTCTCTGAGGCTGCGTGTGTTTTCACCTGTAGGGACTGTGTGGGCTACAAGCCCCGGTCTCTGAGGCTGCGTGTGTTTTCACCTGTAGGGACTGTGTGGGCTACAAGCCCCGGTCTCTGAGGCTGCGTGTGTTTTCACCTGTAGGGACTGTGTGGGCTACAAGCCCCGGTCTCTGAGGCTGCGTGTGTTTTCACCTGTAGGGACTGTGTGGGCTACAAGCCCCGGTCTCTGAGGCTGCGTGTGTTTTCACCTGTAGGGACTGTGTGGGCTACAAGCCCCGGTCTCTGAGGCTGCGTGTGTTTTCACCTGTAGGGACTGTGTGGGCTACAAGCCCCGGTCTCTGAGGCTGCGTGTGTTTTCACCTGTAGGGACTGTGTGGGCTACAAGCCCCGGTCTCTGAGGCTGCGTGTGTTTTCACCTGTAGGGACTGTGTGGGCTACAAGCCCCGGTCTCTGAGGCTGCGTGTGTTTTCACCTGTAGGGACTGTGTGGGCTACAAGCCCCGGTCTCTGAGGCTGCGTGTGTTTTCACCTGTAGGGACTGTGTGGGCTACAAGCCCCGGTCTCTGAGGCTGCGTGTGTTTTCACCTGTAGGGATTGTGTGGGCTACAAGCCCCGGTCTCTGAGGCTGCGTGTGTTTTTTTCCTCTTCCAGAAAATAATTAGGTCATCACTAGTTACCACAGCCACAAAGTCAGAAGGCCCGCCTACTCGACCAATCAGATGAGGGAGTGTGATGACATGTATGCCGACCGGCTTGCATTTCTTTTATATATTGATTCATCAATAACCAACTGTTCTATATGCTAAGTGTTAATGGGATGTCTTTTTCAACCCTTATAAATGCTAAGTGTTAATTGGGTGTCTTATTCAACCGTTATAAATGCTAAGTGTTAATCGGCTGTCTTATTCAACCGTTATAAATGCTAAGTGTTAATCGGGTGTCTTATTCAACCGTTATAAATGCTAAGTGTTAATCGGGTGTCTTATTCAACCGTTATAAATGCTAAGTGTTAATGGGATGTCTTATTCAACCGTTATAAATGCTAAGTGTTAATCGGGTGTCTTATTCAACCGTTATAAATGCTAAGTGTTAACCGGGTGTCTTATTCAACCGTTATAAATGCTAAGTGTTAATCGGGTGTCTTATTCAACCGTTATAAATGCTAAGTGTTAATGGGATGTCTTATTCAACCGTTATAAATGCTAAGTGTTAATCGGGTGTCTTATTCAACCGTTATAAATACAAAGTGTTAATGGGATGTCTTATTCAAACTCAGCTTGCAAGCTAATCATGATTTTTTTCCCTTACTCATAGTTACTTGTTTTAAAAAAGTGGTTTACTCCAATATCTGCGTTGTTTTTAAAATGGCATGTAGACAAACAAAGTGGCACATCTTGAGTTCAGATTTAGTTTTTTTCAAAATCCACAAGTAAAATGTACACAACTTCACAGAAATGTTCACAGATATAAAAAATATTTAAAAAATTGGGCAGATAATTTGGCTGATTTAAGATAAAAACTTCAACACTGTTATTTTATTTGGCACCTAGGCACTTACTATAGTCATTCATTTGTTTAACTTAACATAGCCTCGCAGTCCACCTTTTTGGTATTTTGTACCAGTTTCCGTCTTTGTACAAAGGCATGATCTTCAAGCTTTGGAAGATGGCAAAGCATTTAATAATACTAATAATTGATTGGACTTACATGGCACTTTTCAAGACATCAGTGCATTCAAGACAATTGAGACCTCTGAGAAAAAAACTAGCACCGACAGGGGAGAAACGTTTTGAACAGTCATCCAACTGAATTTCAAGTCACGAAACGTTCTAGAACTCACAGTTGTCTTGAAATGATCATTAGTTATTTGGTCGTCAAACTTGAACTCAAAATATGCCATTTCAAATATGAGGCATTTCCCGCTAACCGGAATACCGTCATCACTCTCCCTCTTCTGATTGGTCGGGTAGGTGGGCCTTCTGAGCCGGAATACGCGTCATCACACTCCCTCGTCTGATTGGTTGAGTGTCTGTGGTAACTAGTGACGACCTTATAATCACAGATAGAACAATGAGACAGATATCTCACTGGATTTATAAATGTGAAGCATACGTTTGGCGTTTCCACTCACTGGTAGTGAGAGGAAGCCCACTGGCAGGCAGTGGGAGAAGATGGAACAAGATGGATTTTGGCCAACATTCCTGCACATTTTCTAATTGATTAAACATTTGATCTGAAGTACAGTTTTCTGTTCCCAAAACTATAATATATTATGAACAGAGTGGACAAAGTTTTGTAGACTTAAATCTTTTGAAAAGTGTAAAAAAATTGCGCTGTTTAGAAGGAGTGCAAAGGCGAATTGAGTTATTGCACACGCGCACTTCACAGAGTAGGCGTTCCGTAACGGAAATATGCAGATATATTCTAGAATGCGCCAATAGGATATTGCTAGGGCGTGCTTGGCTCTGCCCACCTCCTTCCTTGTTCTGCCCATTATGACTCATTTGTTCCCATTGGAAACGACAAGCTGTGGTCTATCTTGGTTTAGTCATGAAAGTCTTTGTTAGAATGTCTGTATAAACACACTCAGTAAATTGTTGACCAACTGAAATACTAACACAGAGGTTAATTAGGAAATTTAACAGCTACTGCGTTGCTGCTATGTAATACAACATACATAAAATGCAATCAAATGTATAGATTATATTTTATCTAAATGTGAACTATAAAGTGAGGTTTTTAAGGTGAACATTGATGTAAGAAGTATCAGCTGATGTAAGAAGGGCTTTATAAATAAATTTGATTTGATTTGATTTTGGGTTGTTTTCGACAAATGGGAAGTTTTGAAGAAAGAGTGACTCAAATGTAACACATCTGTTCTGAGGGCAAAATGGGATGCAACTCAATGTTAGCAAGGTGTTCCTAATGTTTTGTACACTCAGTGTGTTTATCTATACTGTATATACACACACAGTGCACAGGAGTGCGGGTACAGTTGAAATGAATAATGGAATTGTAGTATCGCGTTGTCTTGTATCTATCCGGTAAGTATTACACATATAGTTCTACTGTTCAATGCAGATGCATACATGTTGTATAGAGTTTTCCATTACTAGCTGGTTCTAAAACCTTGAAAGTTCCAAGGATTCTACATGGACATAACTCATGAATGTTTGCCGTTAATGTTTTTGGCATTAATATTATAAATAAATAGATATACATTTTATTTTAAAACTATCTCTGGTAGTTTCTTTCGGCTGTTTTGATATGACAAAATACTCGATTATGATTGATATATTATTATTTTTGGAAGTGTTTGTGGTTCAGGTAAAATATACACTGCTCAAAAAAATAAAGGGAACACTTAAACAACACAATGTAACTCCAAGTCAATCACACTTCTGTGCAATCAAACTGTCCACTTAGGAAGCAACACTGATTGACAATAAATGTCACATGCTGTTGTGCAAATGGAATAGACAACAGGTGGAAATTATAGGCAATTAGCAAGACACCCCCAATAAAGGAGTGGTTCTGCAGGTGGTGACCACAGACCACTTCTCAGTTCCTATGCTTCCTGGCTGATGTTTTGGTAACTTTTGAATGCTGGCGGTGCTTTCACTCTAGTGGTAGCATGAGACGGAGTCTACAACCCACACAAGTGGCTCAGGTAGTGCAGCTCATCCAGGATGTCACATCAATGCGAGCTGTGGCAAGAAGGTTTGCTGTGTCTGTCAGCGTAGTGTCCAGAGCATGGAGGCGCTACCAGGAGACAGGCCAGTACATCAGGAGACGTGGAGGAGGCCGTAGGAGGGCAACAACCCAGCAGCAGGACCGCTACCTCTGCCTTTGTGCAAGGAGGAGCAGGAGGAGCACTGCCAGAGCCCTGCAAAATGACCTCCAGCAGGCCACAAATGTGCATGTGTCTGCTCAAACGGTCAGAAACAGACTCCATGAGGGTGGTATGAGGGCCCGACGTCCACAGGTGGGGGTTGTGCTTACAGCCCAACACCGTGCAGGACGTTTGGCATTTGCCAGAGAACACCAAGATTGGCAAATTCGCAACTGGTGCCCTGTGCTCTTCACAGATGAAAGCAGGTTCACACTGACTGCCATTAGGTACCGAGATGAGATCCTCAGACCCCTTGTGAGACCATATGCTGGTGCGGTTGGCCCTGGGTTCCTCCTAATGCAAGACAATGCTAGACCTCATGTGGCTGGAGTGTGTCAGCAGTTCCTGCAAGAGTAAGGCATTGATGCTATGGACTGGCCCGCCCGTTCCCCAGACCTGAATCCAATTGAGCACATCTGGGACATCATGTCTCGCTCCATCCACCAACGCCACGTTGCACCACAGACTGTCCAGGAGTTGGCGGATGCTTTAGTCCAGGTCTGGGAGGAGATCCCTCAGGAGACCATCCGCCACCTCATCAGGAGCATGCCCAGGCGTTGTAGGGAGGTCATACAGGCACGTGGAGGCCACACACACCACTGAGCCTCATTTTGACTTGTTTTAAGGACATTACATCAAAGTTGGATCAGCCTGTAGTGTGGTTTTCCACTTTAATTTTGAGTGTGACTCCAAATCCAGACCTCCATGGGTTGATAAATTTGATTTCCATTGATAATTTTTGTGTGATTTTGTTGTCAGCACATTCAACTATGTAAAGAAAAAAGTATTTAATAAGAATAGTTCATTCATTCAGATCTAGGATGTGTTATTTTAGTGTTCCCTTTATTTTTTTGAGCAGTGTATTTAGGGTACATTGAGATATTTAAGGAATGAATAAGGTTTTATTTCTTAAACATTTTCACATTCAAGTCATTTTAAAATTTTTGGCAGTGATATACTGTATATTCTGAACAAAAATATTAAACGCAACACGCAACAATTTCAAAGATTTTACTGAGTTACATTTCATATAAGGAAATAGGTCAATTGAAATAGATAAATTTGGCCCTAATCTATGGATTTCACATGACTGGAAATACAGATAAGCATCTGTTGGTTAAAAGTAGATCAGGGGCGTGGATTAGAAAACCACTGAGTATCTGGTGTGACAACCATTTGCCTCATGCAGCACGACACATCTACTTCGCATAGAGTTGATCAAAAGCTGTTGATTGTGGCCTGTGGAATGTTGTCCCATTGGAAGCTGAAAATGTCCCAGTTCTTCCATAGTCTGCATACTCACAAGACATGTCACTCATTGAGCATGTTTGAAATGCTCTGGATCGACATGTACGACAAAGTGTTCCATTTCCCGCCAATATCCAACAACTTCACCCACCCATTGAAGAGGAGTGGGACAACATTCAACAGCCTGATCAACTCTATTCGAAGGAGATTTTCTGATCCACGCCCCTACTTTTTTTAAAGGTATCTGTGACCAACAGATGCATATCTGTATTGCCAGTCATGTGAAATCCGTAGATTAGGATCTAATGACTTCATTTCAATTGACTGATTATCTTCTATGAATTGTAACTCAATTAAAATCTTTGAAATTGTTGCATGTTGCATATTTTTGTTCAGTGTATATCTAGGAGATCTAAGAAAGCTCCGAAAATATTGTAGTTTTTTTAACCGGTACCAGTAACCTTCAGTTAAGTCCTGTGACACTTTTGGGGGTCATAGAGAAAAATGAAGAACACCATCTCAATCCCCCCCCGGGCTGTGCGTGTCTCAATCCCCCCCAGGCTGTGTGTGTCTCAATTCCCCCCAGGGTGTGTGTGTCTCAGAGTGGTTAGAGTGTAGGGACGGCAGGTAGCCTAGTGGTTAGAGTGTAGGGACGGCAGGTAGCCTAGTGGTTAGAGTGTAGGGACGGCAGGTAGCCTAGTGGTTAGAGTGTAGGGACGGCAGGTAGCCTAGTGGTTAGAGTGTAGGGACGGCAGGTAGCCTAGTGGTTAGAGTGTAGGGACGTTAGGTAGCCTAGTGGTTAGAGTGTAGGGGCGGCAGGTAGCCTAGTGGTTAGAGTGTAGGGACGGCAAGTAGCCTAGTGGTTAGAGTGTAGGGACGGCAGGTAGCCTAGTGGTTAGAGTGTAGGGACGGCAGGTAGCCTAGTGGTTAGAGTGTAGGGACGGCAGGTAGCCTAGTTGTTAGAGTGTAGGGACGTTAGGTAGCCTAGTGGTTAGAGTGTAGGGACGGCAGGTAGCCTAGTGGTTAGAGTGTAGGGACGGCAAGTAGCCTAGTAGTTAGAGTGTAGGGACGGCAGGTAGCCTAGTGGTTAGAGTGTAGGGACGGCAGGTAGCCTAGTGGTTAGAGTGTAGGGACGGCAGGTAGCCTAGTGGTTAGAGTGTAGGGGCGGCAGGTAGCCTAGTGGTTAGAGTGTAGGGGCGGCAGGTAGCCTAGTGGTTAGAGTGTAGGGACGGCAGGTAGCCTAGTGGTTAGAGTGTAGGGGCGGCAGGTAGCCTAGTGGTTAGAGTGTAGGGACGGCAGGTTGCCTAGTGGTTAGAGTGTGGGACGGCAGGTAGCCTAGTGGTTAGAGTGTAGGGGCGGCAGGTAGCCTAGTGGTTAGAGTGTAGGGACGGCAAGTAGCCTAGTGGTTAGAGTGTAGGGACGGCAAGTAGCCTAGTGGTTAGAGTGTAGGGACGGCAGGTAGCCTAGTGGTTAGAGTGTAGGGACGGCAGGTAGCCTAGTGGTTAGAGTGTAGGGGCGGCAGGTAGCCTAGTGGTTAGAGTGTAGGGACGGCAGGTAGCCTAGTGGTTAGAGTGTAGGGACGGCAGGTAGCCTAGTGGTTAGAGTGTAGGGACGGCAGGTAGCCTAGTGGTTAGAGTGTAGGGGCGGCAGGTAGCCTAGTGGTTAGAGTGTAGGGACGGCAGGTAGCCTAGTGGTTAGAGTGTAGGGACGGCAGGTAGCCTAGTGGTTAGAGTGTAGGGACGGCAGGTAGCCTAGTGGTTAGAGTGTAGGGACGGCAGGTAGCCTAGTGGTTAGAGTGTAGGGACGGCAGGTAGCCTAGTGGTTAGAGTGTAGGGACGGCAGGTAGCCTAGTGGTTAGAGTGTAGGGGCGGCAGGTAGCCTAGTGGTTAGAGTGTAGGGACGGCAGGTAGCCTAGTGGTTAGAGTGTAGGGGCGGCAGGTAGCCTAGTGGTTAGAGTGTAGGGACGGCAGGTAGCCTAGTGGTTAGAGTGTAGGGACGGCAGGTAGCCTAGTGGTTAGAGTGTAGGGACGGCAGGTAGCCTAGTGGTTAGAGTGTAGGGACGGCAGGTAGCCTAGTGGTTAGAGTGTAGGGGCTGCAGGTAACCTAGTGGTTAGAGTGTAGGGGCGGCAGGTAACCTAGTGGTTAGAGCGTTGGTCCAGTAATCTAAAGGTTGCAAGATCAAATCCCCGAGCTGACAAGGTAAAAATATGTCATTCTACCCCTGAACAAGGCAGTTAACACACTGTTCCTAAGCCGTCATTGAAAATAAGCGTTTGTTCTTATTAACTGACTTGTCTGGTTAAATTATTATTTAAAAAATTAAATAAAAAAATATGTGGGATAACGTTGTTCGTGAGACCATTATAACTGATATGTGGGATATGCTTGTCAATATATTTGGAAGAATTAATAAAATCGGCGTGCTTCGAGTCACATATCTACTGCTCGAAGTTAAAAGTTGCCCTTCGGCACAGGACTAGGATCAACCTACATTCCCTACATTCCCCCGGATCCAAACATTGGGAGTGAAAACCATTGGGAGTGAAACCATTGGGAGTGAAAAACATTGGGAGTGAAAACCATTGGGAGTGAAAACCATTGGGAGTGAAAACCATTGGGAGTGAAAACCATTGTGAGTGAAAACCATTGTGAGTGAAAACCATTGTGAGTGAAAACCATTGGGAGTGAAACCATTGGGAGTGAAAAACATTGGAGTGAAAAACATTGGGAGTGAAAACCATTGGGAGTGAAAACCATTGGGAGTGAAAACCATTGAGAGTGAAAACCATTGAGAGTGAAAACCATTGGGAGTGAAAACCATTGGGAGTGAAACCATTGGGAGTGAAAACCATTGGGAGTGAAAACCATTGGGAGTGAAAACCATTGTGAGTGAAAACCATTGTGAGTGAAAACCATTGGGAGTGAAACCCATTGGGAGTGAAACCATTGGGAGTGAAATCCATTGGGAGTGAAACCATTGGGAGTGAAACCATTGGGAGTGAAAACCATTGGGAGTGAAAACCATTGGGAGTGAAAACCATTGGGAGTGAAAACCATTGGGAGTGAAACCATTGGGAGTGAAAACCATTGGGAGTGAAACCATTGGGAGTGAAACCATTGGGAGTGAAACCATTGGGAGTGAAACCATTAAACTGATCTAGGATCAGTTTCTCAGGAGCAACTTGAACAGACTCTGTCATGCTCCAGCATGATCATAGCAGCAGGTCTGGAGGTGCATGACGCACTGATTCGTTATGGGTTGTTGCCATGGTTACATTATGCCTTGTACTGTACAACCACCCAGTACATTCTTCAAATTAATTATAACTCTGGCAGAGAAGGGCCTGTCTCATCGAATCCCATTGTGACACGGGGGGTACTATTTGGCTTGACAGGCCCTCTCGTTTCAGTGTCATCATCGCATCTACATGTATCATCCCGAGCCACATCAGTTAGCCTCATTGGAATGAACATTCTACATTACCATGGAAACTAAGTGCATCACAATACCAGGCAGCCATTGCGAGTGTACCCATGAGTTTAACAGTCAAATTGCCAGGGTTAGAGGTTCCAAGTCCGTTCTATTTCTATTCTACAGTATACATACACATGCTTTCTTATCCTGTGGAGAATAACAAGAGATCAGAGATGACAGAGACAGATAGTGAGGAGGGTAGATCATGTTTCCTTGCTGTACATGCATAAGGATCTTATACAAGTCACAAGATCTATTGTTTTTAAAAAGGAGAATGAAGAGAGAGCCTCTCCAAGTCAATGTGAGACAATCAACAATATTGTCTGCCCTGTATTAATCATGGGCTATGATAGACAGAAAGCAGCAGACGATGACTCCATTGTCAACTCTTTGATTAAATCAGTAGACCTATAAAAAATATATTTGAAAATACCATGTACAGTGCATTGAAAAAGTATTCATCCCCCTTGGTGTTTTTCCTATTTTGTTGCATTACAACCTGTAATTTAAATGGATTTTTATTTGGATTTCATGTAATGGACATACACAAAATAGTCCAAATTGGTGAAGTGGAAAAATAACTTGTTTAATTTATTTTTATTTTTAATTACAAACGGAAAAGTGGTGCGTGCATATGTACACACCCCCTTTGCTATGAAGCACTAAATAAAATCTGGTGCAACCAACTACCTTCAGAAGTCACATAATTAGTTAAATAAATGTGTGCAATCTAAGTGTCACGTGATCTGTCACATGATCTCAGTATGTATACACCTGTTCTGAAAGGCCCCAGAGTCTGCAACACCACAAAGCAAGGGGCACCACTAAGCAAGCGACACTATGAAGACCAAGGAGCTCTCAAAACAGGTCAGGGACAAAGTTGTGGAGAAGTACAGATCAGGGTTTGGTTATAAAAAAATATCAGAAGCTTTGAACATCCCACAGAGCACCATGAAATCCATTATTATAAAATGGAAAGAATATGGCACCACAACAAACCTGCCAAGAGAGGGCCGCCCACCAAATATCACGGACCAGGCAAGGTTGGCATTAATCAGAGAGGCAACAACGAGACCAAAGATAACCCTGAAGGAGCTGCAAAGCTCCACAAAGGAGATTGGAGTATCTGTCCATAGGACCACTTTAAGCAGTACACTCCACAGAGCTGGGCTTTACGGAAGAGTGGCAGAAAAAAGTCAGTGCTTAAAGAAGAAAATAAGCAAACACGTTTGGTGTTCGCCAAAAGGCATGTGGGAGACTCCCCAAACATATGGAAGAAGGTACTCTGGTCAGATGAGACTAAAATTGAGCTTTTTGGCCATCAAGGAAAACACTATGTCTGGCGCAAACCCAACACCTCTCATCACCCCGTGGTGGCAGCATCATGTTGTTGGTATGTTTTTCAATGGCAGGGACTGGGACACTGGTCAGAATTGAAGGAATGATGGATGGCGCTAAATACAGGGAAATTCTTGAGGGAAACCTGTTTCAGTCTTGCAGAGATTTGAGACTGGGATGGGGGTTCACCTTCCAACAGGACAATGACCCTAAGCATACTGCTAAAGCAACACTCGAGTGGTTTAAGGGGAAACATTTAAATGTCTTGGAATGGCCTAGTCAAAGCCCAGACCTCAATCCAAATGAGAATCTGTGGTATGACTTAAAGATTGCTGTACACCAGCGGAACCCATCCAACTTGAAGGAGCTGGAGCGGTTTTGCCTTAAAGAATGGGCAAAAATCCCAGTGGCTAGATGTGCCAACTTTAGAGAGGCATACCCCAAGAGACTTGCAGCTGTATTTGCTGCAAAAGGTGGCTCTACAACATATTGATTTTGGGGGGGTGAATAGTTATGCACGCTTAAGTTTTCAGTTTTTTTGTCTTATTTCTTGTTTGTTTCACAAGAAAAAAATATTTTGCATCTTCAAAGTGTTGTGTAAATCAAATGATACAAACCCCCAATAAATACATTGTAATTCCAAGTTGTAAGGCAAAAAAAATAGGAAAAATGCCAAGGGGGGTGAATACTTCGCAAGCCACCGTCAGTGTCTTTAGCTTTAAAACAATTCAATCTGTTTTCTTTTGTCATATTTTGGACCAGTGAGACTACCGCTCCACCAGGATACTTATTGTTTCTGCTGTGAGGAGGATTTACCGAATGTTTTCATAATTTATCTATAGATATTTACCAAAAAGTCTACCAGTAGGGAGCCAAATGAACAGCTCTCTTACCGATGTAATTCAGGAGGCTACTGACAAGTCACTCACTTTAACGTCACTGTCTGGCAAGTCCTGATTGTTATATTAAAAATACAAAGGAGATCTTTAGTTGTCTGGATGTGGCACCATGAACATATAACTACGTTGTCTGATTTATAAATGGCAAAGATACATGAGATCAACTATATTCAGTCAGTTCTAAACCTTTTATAAACCTGTTATTCTTAATTGAGACAGCTGTGTGAAGGCATCAACTGATGCGTAAACAAACTGCTAATCATATTGCTCAAATTCAAACGGTATGACATTTACGCCTGTAGTCTTCAATGGTTTTCCATGGTAGACTTCGACAGAGCAGGTAAATGTTGAACTGGAATGCAAAAATGAGCTGAAAAGTTTCTGGCCCTATTGGTGCCTTCAGAAAGTATTCAGACCCTTTGACATTTTTCACATTTTGTTAAATTATAGCCTTATTCAAAAATGTATATATTTTTTTCCCTCAGCAATCTACACGCAATTTAGACATTTTTGCAAATGTTTTCAAAATAAAAAACAGAAATCCCTTATTTACATAAGTATTCAGACCCTTTGCTATGAGACTCGAAATAGAGCTCAGGTGCATCCTGTTTCCATTGATCATCCTTGAGATGTTTCTGCAACTTGATTGGAGTCCACCTGTGGTAAATTCAATTTATTGGACATGATTTGGAAAGGCACACACCTGTCTATGTAAGGTCCCATAGTTTACAGTGCATGTCAGAGCAAAAAACAATCCTTGAGGTCATAGGAATTGTCCGTAGATCTCCGAGACAGGACTGTGTCGATGAACAGATCTGGGGAAGGGTACTGAATACTTGTGTACCAAATAATGTGTCCCCAAGAACACAGTGGCCTCCATCATTCTGTGGCCTCACCATTCTTAAATGGAATGTCCAGTGACGGACTCCATCCTAGCTGGAGGGGTGCTCTCATCTTATCTACCAACATAGATAGGGCTCTAACTCCTCTAGCCCCACAATGAAATAGGGTGCAGGCCAGGCAGCAGGCTGTTAGCCAACCTGCCAGCTTAGTGGAGTCTGCCAATAGCACAGTCAGTGTAGTCAGCTCAGCCATACCCATTGAGACTGTGTCTGTGCCTCGACCTAGGTTGGGCAAAACTAAACATGGCGGTGTTCGCCTTAGCAATCTTATTAGGATAAAGACCTCCTCGATTCCTGCCATTATTGAAAGAGATCGTGATACCTCACATCTCAAAATAGGGTTACTTAATGTTAGATCCCTCACTTCAAAGGCAGTCATAGTCAATGAACTAATCACTGATCATAATCTTGATGTGATTGGCCTGACTGAAACATGGCTTAAGCCTGATGAATTTACTGTGTTAAATGAGGCCTCACCTCCTGGTTACACTAGTGACCATATCCCCCGTGCATCCCGCAAAGGCGGAGGTGTTGCTAACATTTACGATAGCAAATTTCAATTTACAAAAAAAAAAATGGCGTTTTCGTCTTTTGAGCTTCTAGTCATGAAATCTATGCAGCCTACTCAATCACTTTTTATAGCTACTGTTTACAGGCCTCCTGGGCCATATACAGCGTTCCTCTCTGAGTTTCCTGAATTCCTATCAGACCTTGTAGTCATAGCAGATCATATTCTAATTTTTGGTGATTTTAATATTCACATGGAGAAGTCCACAGACCCACTCCAAAAGTCTTTCGGAGCCATTATCGACTCAGTGGGTTTTGTCCAACATGTCTCTGGACCTACTCACTGCCACAGTCATACTCTGGACCTAGTTTTGTCCCATGGAATAAATGTTGTAGATCTTAATGTTTTTCCACATAATCCTGGACTATCGGACCACCATTTTATTACGTTTGCAATTGCAACAAATAATCTGCTCAGACCCCAACCAAGGAGCATCAAAAGTCGTGCTATAAATTCTCAGACAACACAAAAATTCCTTGATGCCCTTCCAGACTCCTTCTGCCTACCCAAGGACGTCAGAGGACAAAAATCAGTTAACCACCTAACTGAGGAACTCAATTTAACCTTGCGCAATACCCTAGATGCAGTTGCACCCCTAAAAACGAAAAACATTTTTCATAAGAAACTAGCTCCCTGGTATACAGAAAATACCCGAGCTTTGAAGCAAGCTTCCAGGAAATTGGAACGGAAATGGCGCCACACCAAACTGGAAGTCTTCCGACTAGCTTGGAAAGACAGTACCGTGCAGTACCGAAGAGCCCTCACTGCTGCTCGATCATCCTACTTTTCCAACTTAATCGAGGAAAATAAGAACAATCCAAAATTTCTTTTTGATACTGTTGCGAAACTAACTAAAAAGCAGCATTCCCCAAGAGAGGATGGCTTTCACTTCAGCAGTAATAAATTCATGAACTTCTTTGAGGAAAAGATCATGACCATTAGAAAGCAAATTACGGACTCCTCTTTGAATCTGCGTATTCCTCCAGGGCTTAGCTGTCCTGGATCTGCACAGCTCTGCGAGGGCCTGGGATCGGGAGAGACACTTAAGTGTTTTAGTACTATATCTCTTGACACAATGATGAAAATAATCATGGCCTCTAAACCTTCAAGCTGCATACTGGATCCTATTCCTACTAAACTGCTGAAGGAGCTGCTTCCTGTGCTTGGCCCTCCTATGTTGAACATAATAAACAGCTCTCTATCCACCGGATGTGTACCAAACTCACTAAAAGTGGCAGTGATAAAGCCTCTCTTGAAAAAGCCAAACCTTGACCCGGAAAATATAAAAAACTATCGGCCTATATCGAATCTTCCATTCCTCTCAAAGATTTTAGAAAAAGCTGTTGCGCAGCAACTCACTGCCTTTCTGAAGACAAATAATGTATACGAAATGCTTCAGTCTGGTTTTAGACCCCATCATAGCACTGAGACTGCACTTGTGAAGGTGGTAAATGACCTTTTAATGGCGTCAGACCGAGGCTCTGCATCTGTCCTCGTGCTACTAGACCTTAGTGCTGCCTTTGACACCATCGATCACCACATTCTTTTGGAGAGACTGGAAACCCAAATTGGTCTACACGGACAAGTTCTGGCCTGGTTTAGATCTTACCTGTAGGAAAGATATCAGTTTGTCTCTGTGAATGGTCTGTCCTCTGACAAATCAACTGTACATTTCGGTGTTCCTCAAGGTTCCGTTTTAGGACCACTATTGTTTTCACTATATATTTTACCTCTTGGGGATGTTATTCGAAAACATAATGTTAACTTTCACTGCTATGCGGATGACACACAGCTGTACATTTCAATGAAACATGGTGAAGCCCCAAAATTGCCCTCGCTAGAAGCCTGTGTTTCAGACATAAGGAAGTGGATGGCTGAAAACTTTCTACTTTTAAACTCGGACAAAACAGAGATGCTTGTTCTAGGTCCCAAGAAACAAAGAGATCTTCTGTTAAATCTGACAATTCATCTTGATGGTTGTAAAGTCGTCTCAAATAAAACTGTGAAGGACCTCGGCGTTACTCTTGACCCTGATCTCTCTTTTGACGAACATATCAAGACTGTTTCAAGGACAGCTTTTTTCCATCTACGTAACATTGCAAAAATCCGAAATTTTCTGTCCAAAAAAGATGCAGAAAAATTAATCCATGCATTTGTTACTTCTAGGTTAGACTACTGCAATGCTCTACTTTCCGGCTACCCGGATAAAGCACTAAATAAACTTCAGTTAGTGCTAAATACGGCTGCTAGAATCCTGACTAGAACCAAGAAATTTGATCATATTACTCCAGTGCTAGCTTCCCTACACTGGCTTCCTGTTAAGGCAAGGGCTGATTTCAAGGTTTTACTGTTAACCTATAAAGCGTTACATGGGCTTGCTCCTACCTATCTTTCCGAGTTGGTCCTGCCGTACATACCAATACGTACGCTACGGTCACAAGACGCAGGCCTCCTAATTGTCCCTAGAATTTCTAAGCAAACAGCGGGAGGCAGGGCTTTCTCCTATAGATCTCCATTTTTATGGAACAGTCTGCCTACCCATGTGAGAGACGCAGACTCGGTCTCAACCTTTAAGTCTTTACTGAAGACTTATCTCTTCAGTAGGTCATATGATTGAGTGTAGTCTGGCCCAGGAGTGTGAAGGTGAACGGAAAGGCTCTGGAGCAACGAACCGCCCTTGCTGTCTCTGCCAGGCCGGTTCCCCTCTCTCCACTGGGATTCTCTGCCTCTAACCCTGTTACAGGGGCTGAGTCACTGGCTTGCTGGTGCTCTTTCATGCCGTCCCTAGGAGGGGTGCGTCACTTGAGTGGGTTGAGTTACTGACGTGATCTTCCTGTCTGGGTTGGCGCCCCCCCTTGGTTTGTGCTGTGGTGGAGACCTTTGTGGGCTATACTCGGCCTTGTCTCAGGATTGTAAGTTGGTGGTTGAGGATTTCCCTCTAGTGGTGCGGGGGCTGTGCTTTGGCAAAGTGGGTGGGGTTATATCCTTCCTATTTGGCCCTGTCCGGGGGTTTCTTCGGATGGGGCCACAGTGTCTCCTGACCGCTCCTGTCTCAGCCTCCAGTATTTATGCTGCAGTAGTTTGTGTCGGGGGGCTAGGGTCAGTTGGTTACCTGGAGTACTTCTCCTGTCTTATCCAGTGTCCTGTGTGAATTTAAGTATGCTCTCTCTAATTCTCTCGTTCTCTCTTTCTCTCTGAGAACCTGAGCCCTAGGACCATACGTCAGGACTACCGGGCATGATGACACCTTGCTGTCCCCAGTCCGCCTGGCCTTGCTGCTATTCCAGTTTCAACTGTTCTGCCTGCGGTTACGGAACCCCTACCTGTCCCAGACCTGCTGTTTTCAACTCTTAATGATCGGCTATGAAAAGCTAACTGAGATTTATTCCTGATTATTATTTGACCATGCTTGTCATTTATGAACATTTTGAAAATCTTGGCTCTCTCTAATTTTCTCCTTCTCTCTTTCTTTCTCTCGGAGGACCTGAGCCCTAGGACCATACGTCGGGACTACCGGCCGTGGTGACTCCTTGCTGTCCCCAGTCCGCCTGGCCTTGCTGCTATTCCAGTTTCAACTGTTCTGCCTGCGGTTATGGAACCCCTACCTGTCCCAGACCTGCTGTTTTCAACTCTTAATGATCGGCTATGAAAAGCCAACTGAGATTTATTCCTGATTATTATTTGACCATGCTTGTCATTTATGGAAATTTTGAAAATCTTGGCTCTCTCTAATTTTCTCCTTCTCTCTTTCTTTCTCTCGGAGGACCTGGGCCCTAGGACCATGCGTCGGGACTGCCGCCCGTGGTGACTCCTTGCTGTCCCCAGTCCGCCTGGCCTTGCTGCTATTCCAGTTTCAGCTGTTCTGCCTGCGGTTATGGAACCGCCACCTGTCCCAGACCTGTTGTTTTTCAACTCTTGATGATCGGCTATGAAAAGCCAACTGAAAATTATTCATGATTATTATTTGACCATGCTTGTCACTTATGAACATTTTTGAACATCTTGGCATAGTTCTGTTATAATCTCCACCCGGCACAGCCAGAAGAGGACTGGCCACCCCTCATAGCCTGGTTCCTCTCTAGGTTTCTTCCTAGGTTTTGGCCTTTCTAGGGAGTTTTTCCTAGCCACCGTGCTTCTACACCTGCATTACTAGCTGTTTGGGGTTTTAGGCTGGGTGTCTGTACAGCACTTCGAGATATTAGCTGATGTACGAAGGGCTATATAAAATAAAATTGATTGATTGATAACAAGGTGTCAGAAGTGCTTCAGCCTCGTCACATATGAAACAGGTGAGATTATTTCACAGAAAATAATAATGTTCCTTGTGTTGGAGTTTACAACGACGAAAAGTAATTATACAACTATCTGCTCTCTAATGTCTCCTCATTGATCAGAGCAGCCCAAGCGGAGCCGTTGCTATGGATACTCACAGACCCAGAGCCACCACGAGCGCATGCAGAGTGAGGCAAGCAGGAGCGAGAGACAGACAGAGAGAAGCAGCTAATTGATTTACTAATCGAGGAAGATATTTCTGGTTTTGGTCCGGGCCTTGAATTTGGCAGAAGCAATTGACCCTGGGTAGGGAAGGGCCTGAACGTTGCGGGATAGGGTTCAGGCTTATTAAGAGTCATGCCTGTGCTCTACTGACAAGATCCACTGGTCCGACATGTTTTTACATTTACTGTTTTACCCCAGGGGCCATCGTCGTTTATGTCGGACCCTGTACGCCAAAGAAAATACATGAATGTGCCAGAAAGCAATAGGCTAAGTGGATTTAGACATTGTTACCACATTATAAAAGACGTGCAAATTCATGTTCTATCCACCCCGTGTAGACATTTGACTGCAACAACACACACACGCCCAGGTACCGAGAGGCGGGACATACAGCAGACTGTTAAACCAGCAGTGTTTCACTGTCATCGCTCACTTTGTGACTGACAGGCGCTTGTCCTATCAATCGCTAGAAGATGCATATTGTTCATTCTAGGTGGAGAGGGCATCAACTGACTAGCGAATTGAAAAGTAGCCTTGTTAATTTAAGTGGAAAAAGTACCCGGCTGAAAATGACTCTGTAGTAGGCTGTAGTAGCTGGCGCTAGTGAAAAACACAGTCTACAGCTACGCTGTCAAGTCCTAAAAGTCAAATCCAGGCCTGGAAGAGAGGGAGGGTTTGTGGATCGATGCCACAGGTTTAATTTGATTCATCCTGAAACGACTCACTGGAAACCAAATAATATCAGATTTCTGTCCACCTTGCTCTCGCAGCCTCTACATCTGTCTCTAGAAAGCAAGCAACCCTGCATCCCAAGCTGTCTATTGTATTGTTATTTTCTACAAAACAAGATGCATAAGGAACGTACCTGTGCAATCGGTGGCACACACTGAAACTCTGGACTCATGTGACGTATCCAATGCGCTCCTCTACTTTGTTTCTTGTATCGGCTTGTTGCATAGCAATAAGACATGAACAGCTAACAATCGTCTCACAGTTGATGTTACGTCACCGGAGGTATACCGGAGGTATATAGCGTTAAGTGGGTTATGAAATGCTGCGCTTGCTGTGGATTATTTAAGACTCCCTCTTCTTTTCTTGTGTTACTCAGCACACAGCGACAAAACCATTGGTGCTCACTTGGGCGATAACAAAGCCTAAATAGTTAGAGGAAGATCTATTCATTCCACAGTCGTCAATTTGCCTTATAAAGCATAATCAATGAACAAGCCAAAGCTGTGTTTTAAAGTCAACTATACAATTTGTACAATAACAATGAATGTAGAGAAAAAGCTTTTTAAACGTATGGGTTTAATCAGAGATGTTCTTGTTTTTATCGTCTCCCTGGCGTCTCAATGCTTTTACTGAGTTAATTCCCTTGAGATTAGTCAGAGATGTTCAGACACAGCAGTGGGTCTGCTCAGCAGATTACCTCTTACTGCTGCTAAGTGTTGTGTGGCAGTAACTACCTCCTTTCATTTTGATCCAAAGGAGACAGTATCCACTGTCGTATCCATTCACACATGTAGAGTGCCTTCGGAAAGTATTCAGACCCCTTGACTTTTCCCACATTTTGTTACATTACAGCCTTGTTCTAAAATGGATTGAATACAAAATATTACTCAGCAATCTAAACACAATACCCCATAATGACAAAGCAAAAACAAGATTTTAGAAATTTGTGCAAATGCATTTAAAATGAAAAACAGAAATAACTTATTTACAAAAGTATTCAGACCCATTACTCAGTACTTTGTTGAAGAACTTTTGGCTGCGATTACAGCCTGGATTCTTCTCGGATATGACGCTAGAAACTTGGCACAGCTGTATTTGGGGAGTTTCTCCCATTCTTCTCTACAGATCCTCTCAAGCTCTGTCAGATTGGATGGGTAGAGTCGTTGCACAGCTATTTTCAAGTCTATCCAGAGATGTTCGATCGGATTCAAGTCCGGGCTCTGGCTGGGCCACTCAAGTACGCTCAGAGACTTGTCCTGAAGCCACTCCTGCGTTGTCTTGGCTGTGTGCCTAGGGTCGTTGTCGTAGTGGAAGGTCCCAGTCTGAGGTCCTGAGTGCTCTGGAGCAGGTTTTCATCAAAGACCTCTCTGTACTTTGCTCTGTTCATCTTACCCTCGATCCTGACTAGACTCCCAGTCTCTGCCGCTGAAAAACTTCCCCACAGCATAAGGCTTCCACCACCATGCTTTACCGTAGGGATGGTACCAAGTTTCCTCCAGATGTGACAATTGGCATTCAGGCCAAAGAGTTCAATCTTGATTTCATCAGACCAGAGAATCTTTGGCAAACTCCAAGCGGGCTGTCATGTACCTTCTACTGAGGAGTGGCTTCCGTCTGGTCACCCTACCATAAAGGCCTGATTGGTGGAGTGCTGCAGAGATAGTTGTCCCATCTCCACAGAGGAACTCTGGAGCTCTGTCAGAGTCACCATCGAGTTCTTGGTCACCTCCCCCGATTGCTCAGTTTGGCCGGGCAGCCAGCTCTATGAAGAGTCTTGGTGGTTCCAAACTTCTTCCACTTAAGAATGATGGAGGTCACTGTGTTCTTGGGGACCTCCAATGTTTTGGTACCCTTCCCCAGATCTGAGCCTCGACACAATCCTGTCTCGGAGCTCTACGAACAATTCCTTCAACCTCAAGGCTTGGTTTTTGCTCTGACATGCACTGTCAACTGTGGGACCTTATATAAACAGGTGTGTGCCTTTCCAAATCATGTCCAATCAATTGATTTTACCACAGGTGGACTCCAAGTTGTAGAAACATCTCAAGGATGATCAATGGAAACAGGAAGCACCTGAGCTAAATTTGTAGTCTCATAGCAAAGGGTCTGAACACTAATGTAAATAAGGTATTCCTGTTTTTTATTTGTAATAAATTAGCAAACATTTCTAAAAACCTGTTTTGTCATTATGGAGTATTGTGTGTAGATTGATGAATACGGCTATAATGTAACAAAATGTGGAAAAAGGGAAGGGGTCTGAATACTTTCTGAATGCGCTGAACCAAAATATAAAAGCAACAAAGTGTTGGTACTGTATTTCATGAGCTGAAATAAAAGATCCCAGAAATGTTCCATATGCAGAAAAAGCTTATTTCTCTCCAATTTTGTGCACAAATTTGTTTACATCCCTGTTAGTGAGCATTTCTCATTTGCCAATATAATCCATCCAACTGATAGGTGTGTCATATCAAGAAGCCGATTAAACATTAAAGTGGTGCACCTTGTGGCGTCGTGTGGACGAGCTGTTTTCTGATGTCAACTTTGTGAACTGAGTGCTCCATGGTGGCGGTGGGGTTATGGTATGGGCAGGCATAAGCTACGGACAACGAACACAATTGCATTTTATCGATGGCAATTTGAATGCACAGAGATACCGTGACGAGATCCTGGGGCCCATTGTTGTGCCATTCATCCGCCTGCCATCACCTCATATTTCAGCATGATAATCCACGTCTCCATGTCGTAAGGATCTGTACACACTCCCTGGAAGCTGAAAATATCCCATTTATTCCATGGCCTGCATACTCACCAGACATGTCACCCATCGAGCATGTTTGGAATGCTCTGGATCGACGTGTACAACAGCGTGTTCCAGTTCCCGCCAATATCCAACAACTTCGCACAGCCATTGAAGCGGAGTGGGATAATATTTCACAGGCCACAATCAACAGCCTGATCAACTCTATGCGAATGAAATCTGTCACGCTGCATGAGGCAAATGGTTGTCACACCAGATACTGACTGGTTTTCTGATCCACGCCCCTAACGTTTTTTTAAGGTATATCTGTATTCCCAGTCATGTGAAATCCATAGATTAGGGCCCAATGAATTTATTTCAATTCACTGATTTCCTTATATGAACTATTAGTTTGCAGACGACACTACAGTGGTAGTGATTTTGATTTTGATTGATTACCAACAACGACGAGACGGCCTATAGGGAGGAGGTGAGGGCCCTCAGAGTGTGGTGTCAGGAAAATAACCTCACACTCAATGTCAACAAAATGAAGGAGATGATCGTGGACTTCAGGAAACAGCAGAGGGAACAGCCCCCTATCCACATCGACGGGACAGTAGTGGAGAAGGTGGAAAGTTTTAAGTTCCTCGGCGTACACATCACGGACAAACTGAAATGGTCCACCCACACAGACAACGTGGTGAAGAAGGCGCAGCAGCGCCTCTTCAACCTCAGGAGGCTGAAGAAATTTGGCTTGTCACCAAGAACACTCACAAACTTTGACAGATGCACAATCGAGAGCATCCTGTCGGGCTGCATCACCGCCTGGTACGGCAACTGCTCCGCCCACAACCGTAAGGCTCTCCAGAGGGTAGTGAGGTCTGCACAACGCATCACCGGGGGCAAACTACCTGCCCTCCAGGACACCTACACCACCCATTGTCACAGGAAGGCCAAAAAGATCATCAAGGACAGCAACCACCTGAGCCACTGCCTGTTCACCCCGCTATCATTCAGAAGGCGAGGTCAGTACAGGTGCATCAAAGCTGGGACCGAGAGACTGAAAAACAGCTTCTACAGCTTCTATCTCAAGGCCATCAGACTGTTGTCATGACGTTGGCCTGGGGGTAGGTTTATGACAGTCATAAATACCTCTTCCCCCCCCCGTTCCTCTCCCTACTCTACTGATGTGACATTAGAAAGCCCCTTTGGTTAACATAGAGATTCTGGGAACATCAGAAGTTGGGGGGAAATGAACTATATTCTGGTAATCCGACCAACTGAACATATGCGGTGGTACTTAAGGTATATTATGTCAGTTCGGT
Source organism: Salvelinus alpinus (assembly GCF_045679555.1). Lineage (NCBI taxonomy): Eukaryota > Metazoa > Chordata > Actinopteri > Salmoniformes > Salmonidae > Salvelinus > Salvelinus alpinus. The sequence goes on along the minus strand of NC_092088.1, from coordinate 10,160,021 downwards.
GGCCCTCTGACACATTCTCATCAATGATAGAATGACATAAACTCTACTGTGGAAAGTCTAAACATCAGAGGTATCGGATTCACATGGAATTGTTGTTTAATTCAAATGTTTGAATATGAAATTATTTGTGAAGAGATTACATTTATTTTTAGCTTCCAAATGAGAGATTTGGGTTTTCATAAGTTTGGGCCTCTGCTCAATCAGTGGCCCGGCCCTGTGAAGAGACATGGGTTATAATCTTTTCAGACACACCCCTCTCCCTCCACTATATAAGCCATTGACAAAAATGTAACCTTCTGTTCCGAGGATATGAGGGTGACGATCCCATGTCAGATTGGTTCAGGTAATAACTACAGAACGAAACCAACCTCAGCATGAGCTTTGGTTGCGACTGGTATGAACTTTGAAATCTTATTCACTACAGAAGTGATACCTCCTAACCGTTGAGTTAGCAACAGCTGCTACAGACGCAGGTTAGGAAGGACAGTCAGAGTATCCAGTCTACTACACAACGACGTTACTACAACGTATCCAGTGACCACCAGAGACATTCTTCAAAGGACAGAGGACTCGGTTTGGCAACACGGTCTTCCATCTACCACCAACCTACTGAAGCGCAGCTCAGAGTAAATATTTATTGCATTTTCCTTTTCCAAATGGGCGGTAATTTAGAATGCATAAGATACTGTATTTACGATAGCACAGCTTCGCCTCTGTTCCAGTCTCCCGCTCTTTCACTAAAACCCAGCCCCTTTTCTTTTGTGTAACAAGCTGTCATATCGGTTTCACCCGCTAGGGACGTTTTCTTTATGACGGAATTTGTAATCAAGGTATGATTTAGTCCGTGTATATGTAATTCTGTGTGATTTAGTTAGGTATTTAGTAAATAAATAATTAAACCCAATTTTGTATTGCTGATTCAACTTGTTAGCCAGGGTTCGTGAAGATAACCAAGAATTTACAACTTTCAGATGAGACTGAAATAAGATGACGATTAATATTGACTGCTATTGATGTAAAATATGATTAGGTCTTTAAGAGTTTATTCGGAAGATAACAGCTCTATAAATATTATTTCGTGGTGCCCCTCTAGTTAATTACATTTACATGATTAGTTCAATCAGGTAATATTAATTACGGAGAAAGTATTTTATAGAATAGCATGTCATAAAACTTAATCCGGCATAGCCAAAGACACGACACTGTTAAACAGCCATCACTAACATTGAGTGGCTGCTGCCAACATACTGACTCATCTCTAGCCACTTTAATAATGAAAAATTGATATAATAAGTGTATCACTAGCCACTTTAAACAATGCCACTTTATATAAAGTTTACATACCCTACATTACTCATCTCATATGTATATACTGTACTCTATACCATCTACTGCATCTTGCCTATGCCGTTTGGCCATAGCTCATTCATATTTTTTTATGTACATATTCTTATTCATTCCTTTACACTGTGTGTGTATAAGGTAGGTGTTGTGAAATTGTTTGGTTAGATTACTTGTTAGAAACTACTGCATGGTCGGAACTAGAAGCACAAGCATTTCGCTACACTCGCATTAACATCTGTTAACCATGTGTATGTGTCACGCTCGTCTAAGTCGTCCTCCTCATCTGACGAGGAGAGGCGAGAAGGATCGGACCAAAATGCAGCGTAGGTGGAATACATGATGAATTTTATTTAAACAAGACGACGAACACGAAGAACACTTGAATAACTACAAAACAATAAACGGTGTGAACAAACCTGAACTAGAGAACATAACGCACTAACAGGAACGAACACATACACGAACGAAAACGAAACAGTCCCGTGTGGTGCGACATACACAGACACAGGAACACAATCACCCACAAACAAACGGTGTGAACAGCCTACCTTAATATGGTTCTCAATCAGAGGAAACGTCAAACACCTGCCCCTGATTGAGAACCATATAAGGCTAATTAACAATGAAACTAAACATAGAAACAAACAACATAGACTGCCCACCCAGCTCACGTCCTGACCAACTAAACAAAGCTAAACAAAGGAAAATAAGGTCAGGAACGTGACAGTATGTGACAAATAAAATTTGATTTGAACTCATTAAAATCGTTGAAATTGTTGCATGTTACGTTTATATTTTTGTTCAATATATACATATATTTATACATATAAAAACTTTTCTTTTTACCTGAGTAATTGACAAATTACAATGTCATACTTATGAATAATCACAGCTTGTGATAGTGATGACTCATGTTCATATGTGTTTTTTGCCTATCACTGTGTATCAGTGTAAAACAGGTAATACACAGACACCAATCTAATCAAACAGTATTAGACCATGAGGTTCCCTGCTGTTTAATCCCTATCCATTTCAATGTAGGTGTCAGTTGAGTGCACTGAAAATCACCAGCTGTGTGTACTATAATCTCCCCTACACCCAGTCTGGACCAATACCAATCTGTCTCCATTTAAATAGCAGAGAACAAGAGGGCCAGTGTTTGTTTCTGGTCAGAGCAGAGGTGCACCAGACTAGGATTGAGTGGGTCCCCTCACATGAGAGCGCAGAGAAAACAAAGAGACTGTGGAAGAGAAAGAAACTGATAAAGAACAAAGGAGGAATCGAGCAAAATAGAGCAACGGACAGAGAGGGATTAAACAGAGAGAAAAATAGAGGACAACGATCCCGAAACACAGGAGAGATGGGCAACAGCAAAAGTGTTTCCCTGTCCAAGGATCTCCTAGAGGAGCTGAAATTGAACACCAAGTACAGCGAGGAGCAGCTATGTACCGGGTACCTAGAACTTACAATTCTGGTCAAAATAAAGACACTTTATAGAGAGAAAGGTGTCATTTGAGACGTAGATACTCTTTGATCCATCTTCATTTCATCCTCTATAGGTACCAGACCTTCCTGAGAGAGTGTCCCAGTGGGCGAATCAGCAAGCAGCAGTTTGAGGCCATCTACATCAAATTCTTCCCCGACGCAGACCCCAAGGCTTATGCACGCCACGTCTTCAGGAGCTTCGATTCCAACAGGTGATGGATAGATTACATGATCATTACAACGTTCCTGCTGATTTGCACTGCTCTGCATAATTAGCACTTGTGGGATATAGAAACAGAGTAATTGAATGATATTGAACCCTGCAGTGATGGGATGCTGGACTTTAAGGAGTACATCATGGCCCTGCACTTGACCTCCTCTGGGAGAACCATACAGAAACTGGAGTGGGCATTCAACCTGTACGACATCGACCACAACGGAAGCATAACCAAGAAGGAGATCCAGGAGATCGTCGAGGTCAGTTGTAGAGTCATTGCGAAATAGATGTGATGAAATAGGTGTAAGAGATGAGATGAGGTAACATCATGTTTTGCGTGCTGCTCAAATCTCTATAATGATGAAAGAAACTTTCTGTTTATAGTCGATATTCAACATGATCTCCAAAGAGGACCAGAAGAATCTTCCTGATGATGAGAACAGACCAGAGAAGAGAGCTGATAAAATTTGGGACTTCTTCGGCAAGAAAGAAAATGGTAAGCGTTGTTTTCATGTTTAAAACTTCTTATGGCTGAAGGGGCAGTATTGAGTAGCTTGGATGAAAGGTGCCCATTTCAAACGGCCTGCTCCTCAGTCATAGTTCCTAATATTTGCATATTATTATTAGTATTGGATAGAAAACACTCTAAAGTTTCTAAAACTGTTTGAATTATGTCTGTGAGATTAACATAACTCATATTGGCAGGCAAAATCCTGAGTTGAAATCAAAACAGGAAGTCAGAAATCTGAGCTTGTCTGTTTTCACCAGAGTCCCTTAAGAAATCCAATTGAGTTATGAATGATGTTGCACTGCCTAGCGGTTCCACTAGATGTCAGCAATCAATAGAAATTCCAATGAGACTTCTATGATGTTGTGGGAGAGAATGAGAGCAGAATCAGTCAGGTGTCCATCAAGCAGCCATGTCCTGATCATGCCTTTTCTTCATGCAAGCCACTGACGTTCCATTGCTCACGCAGACAAGAACGAATACTCCGGTTGGAACTTTATTGAAGCTATATGTTAAAAACATCCTAATGAGATTGATTCAGTACTTAGTTTGAAATGTTTCTTCGACCGGTAATATCACATTTTGAAGTTTTTGTCCGATATAACGCTGACCAGAATTGGCATTTGGATATGTAAACCAGACGCGCTATCAAAAGAAGGTATTTGGACATAAATAACGGATTTTTTTCGAACAAAACAAACATTTATTGTGGACCTGGAATTCCTGGTGTGCTTTCTGATCTAGATCATCAAAGGTAATGGAATATTTATCATGTATTTTATTGTTTATAGTGACGCCATCTTTGCAGCTGTGGTATGCTACTTTTGAGCACCGTCTCAGATTATAGCGTGCAATTATTTTTCCGTAAAGTTTTTTTGAAATCTGACATAGCGGTTGCATTAAGGAGCGGTATATCTATAATTCAATGTGTATAACTTGTATTATCATCTATATTTATGATGAGTATTCATGTTGAAACGATGGGCTATGCAAAGTCACTTGATGTTTTTGCATTTAGTGAATCTTGTAGCCTCAATGTAAACTCAGATTTTTTTATATAAATATGAATTTAATCAAACAAAACATGCATGTATTGTGTAACATGAAGTCCTATGAGTGTCATCTGATGAAAATAATCGAAGGTTAGTGATTCATTTTATCTCTATTCTGGTTTTTGTGAAGCTATCTTTAGCTGGGAAAAATGGCTGTGATTATTTTTGGTTTTGTGGTGACCTAACATAATCGTTTGTAGTGCTTTCGCTGAAAAGCCTATTTGAAATCGGACACTTTGGTGGGATTAACAACAAGATTACCTTTAAAATTATATAAGACACATGAATGTCTGAGGAATTTTAATTATGAGATTTCTGGTTTTTGAATTTGGTGCCCTGCACTTGGATTGGCTGTTGTCATATCGGTCCCGTTACCGGGACTGCAGCCATAAGAATAGTCAAAGAATAGTTCAAGAAAATCATGTATATTGTATTTTGATGAATGCATTTTGAGCTTATGTGCGATGAGCATTGTAAATATATCTATTATTGTATCTGTTATGTGTTCTGTCCTTTCAGATAAGCTAACAGAGGAGGAGTTTATCCAGGGAGTGATGGAGAACAAGAACATCCTCAGACTGGTGCAGTTTGACCAGCCACAGAAGGTACAGGAGAGACTGAATGAGATGAAACATTAGCTGCTGACTACGCCATCTTTTTAACGTGTTTTTCACTTCAACTTTATATCTCCACGTTAGTCTCACTGGGACAAAATATTCACATCAAGAGAGACCTGAAGCTTGCAATTTTTGCTGTTAAGTTTGTAAAAGCACTTGTTCAAGTGTTCCGTTGGAACGGCATGTTTATGGGGTCTCTTTTGTTTACCGTATATACATTTTTATTATTTAGTAATCAGTAGCAGAGATTTGTTTCAAACACAAAATGTAATACAAAATTCCTTTTAATGTATATATTCCTTTAAGGATACATTTTAGATATGACAAATACATGATAATACCCACATTATGCACATTACTGTAATATATATATCCTTCACACTGTACTTTGTCAAAGACCAATATTAGTATGTTCAATACCAACACTTACCTGTCAATGCTTTACTGTTTTGAGTGTATTAAATGATGTTTATATATCTGCCGTTAGTACCTTTATGTGGTAAGGTTTCATTTGAGTCATTTGATAGTTTTTCTGATAACATTTACATAAATACAGCACCAGTCACACGTTTGGACACATCTACTCATTCAAGTTTTTTTTAAAGTAAAAGAAAAAAACTATTTTCATTATTGTAGAATAATAGTGAAGACATCAAAACTATAGCATAAAACATATGGAATCATTTAGTAAGCAAAAAAAGTTTTAAACAAATCAAAATATATTATATATTTCAAATTCTTCAAAGTAGCCACCCTTTGCCTTGATGACAGCTTTGCACAATCTTGGCATTCTCTCAACCAGCTTCATGAGGTAGTCACCTGGAATGCATTTATATTAACAGGTGTGCCTTGTTAAAACTTAATTTCTGGAATTTCTTTCCTTTTTAATGTGTTTGAGCCAATCAGTTGTGTTGTGACATAGTAGGGGTGATATACAGACGATAGCCCTATTTGGTTAAAGACCAAGTCCATATTATGGAAAGAACTGCTCAAATAAGCAAAGAGAAATGACAGTCCATCATTACTTTAAGACACGAAGGTCAGTCAATCCGGAACATTTCAAGAACTTTGAAAGTTTCTTCAAGTGCAGTCGCAAAACCCATCAAGCGCAATGATGAAACTGGCTCTCATGAGGACCGCCACAGGAAAGGAAGACCAAGAGTTACCTCTGCTGCATAGGATAAGTTCATTAGAGTTACCAGCCTCAGACATTGCACCCCAAATAAATGCTTCACAGAGTTCAAATAACAGACACATCTCAACATCAACTGTTCAGAGGAGACTGCATGAATCAGGCCTTCGTGGTCGAATTGCTGCAAAGAAACCACTATTAAAAGGACACCAATAATAAGAAGAGACTTGCTTGGGCCAAGAAACATGAGCAATGGACATTAGAATGGTGGAAATTTGTCCTTTGGTCTGATGAGTCCAAATTTTAGATTTTTGGTTCCAACCGCTGTGTCTTTGTGAGACGCAGAGTAGGTGAATGGATGATTTACGAATGTGTGGTTCCCACCGTGAAGCATGGAGGAGGTGGTGTGATGGTGAGGGTGTACTTTGCTGGTGACACTGTCACTGATTTATTTAGAATTCAAGACACACTTAAGCAGCATGGCTACCACAGTATTCTGCAGCAATATGCCATCCCATCTGGTTTGCGCTTAGTGGGACTATCATTTGCTTTTCAACAGGACAATAACCCAACATACCTCCAGGCTGTGTAAGGGCTATTTGACCAAGAAGGAGAGTGATGGAGTGCTGCATCAGATGACCTGGCCTCCACAATCCCCTGACCTCAACCCAGTGGAGATGGTTTGGGATGAGTTGGACCGCAGAGTGAAGTAAAAGCAGCCAACAAGCGTTCAGCATATGTGACTCGTTTCAGGAAAATAGGGTCACTACTTCACAGAAGAGCCGTTTGAACGTAAACTTTTATTTTTTTATCAAGGCAGAAATGCCTCCTCGAACAGTGAACTTTCATGTGCCTTAATAACAAATTTGTTTGCCATCTGTAAATACGCATAAAAATGTTAAATGACGAGCCTGGTTGGTTTAGCCACAGACAAAAGCAGCAACCTTCCCGCTAGCAATGATTGGCTGACATAATGAGTGGGCTGGACATGCCGAGAGATGAGCTTGGATTGGTTTGACATATAGCACGCTTCTGTCTATCGAGTTTTGAAATCATTGGAATTTAAGTATAATAGCTGAGGACATGGAGAAAAAACTCCTGTCTCAAGATTACATATTCAAAGTAAGGGCACCCATGGTATCCGTGACAGGAGTCACGTCCATCCATGATGTATACGGGTAAGATAGTCTAGCTAGCTATATTTTCAAATATTACATGTTTCTAATTTTGAAAGAAAGTGGTTTCATTACAAGTTAAAGTGTACTGTTTGCTAGCTAACGTTAGCTGGCTGGCTCGCTAGCCAAAGTTACGTGTATGATCTTATTATTCGTATCTCAGAGCCATTTTCTTGGCTAGTTATAGCCTAATGTTAGCTAGCTAACATTGAACCTGGTTGGTTAGCTACCAGCAGATTCATGCAGGGTGGTAATGTCATGAGTTGGGATTAGCTAGCTAGCTAAACAATGAGTGGAGTCTTTTGTTAAGACATGTAGCTAGCTAGCTACATGTCTTAACAAAAGACTACACTATACAAGTAACCATTTTGGGTGCGTTCGTAAATTCAGTCTGGCCATCTACTCCGATTCCAGAGCACTCTCGTCTGAGTGTGCCAGAGCGCAGAATAACTGATGAATTTAAGAACGCTGTTCAATATGGCCAGTGTCAGAAAACTTCGGTAAATAAACGTAATTAAATTGTTGCCAGCAGCACAGTTACAGTTACCAACGCTCTGGATAACATGAAAACATCCTAACCAGCTCTGCTAGGGCAAGTAAAATGGTCAGAGTTTGGGTGGGGGCTAAAGCTTAAGAGGGTGTGAACGATGCTGAATGGGGGTAGACAAAGAAGAGCTCTCCAGTAGGTACAAAAACATTCAAAGGACATTTTCTCAAAAGTGAGGTTATAACTTTGTCAACTTTCAAAGCAGAATTACTTTCCCATTGTTCCTCAAATGCAGTGTATGAAATACCATTTTGTATCTCTGTGTCTCTGCTTTTATCATATGTAAAAAACACAATTTCAAATGTTGCTACATAAGACACAAGGTGGTCGGTCACATATGTGGGAACTCCTTCAAGACTGTTGGAAAAGCATTCCAGGTGAAGAATGTTAAGAGAATGCCAAGAGTGTGCAAAGCTGTCATCAAGGCAAAGGGTGGCTACTTTGAAGAATCGAAAATCGAAAATATATTTTGAGTATCATCAGGGACAAACTGAATTGGTCCACCCACACAGTCAGCGTGGTGAAGAAGGCGCAGCAGCGCCTCTTCAACCTCAGGAGGCTGAAGAAATTTGGCTTGGCACCAAAAGCACTCACAAACTTTTACAGATGCACAATCGAGAGAATCCTGTCCGACTGTATTACCGCCTGGTACGGCAACTGCTCCGCCCACAACCGTAAGGCTCTCCAGAGGGTAGTGAGGTCTGCACAACGCATCACCGGGGGCAAACTACCTGCCCTCCAGGACACCTACACCACCCAATGTCACAGGAAGGCCATAAAGATCATCAAGGACAACAACCACCCGAGCCACTGCCTGTTTACCCCGCTATCATCCAGAAGGCGAGGTCAGTACAGGTGCATCAAAGCAGGGACCGAGAAACTGAAAAACAGCTTCTATCTCAAGGCCATCAGACTGTTCAACAGCCACCACTAACATTGAGTGGCTGCTGCCATACAAGTAAAAAATGTATCACTAGCCACTTTAAACAATGCCACTTTATATAATGTTTACATACCCTACATTACTCATCTCATATGTATATACTGTACTCGATACCATCTACTGCATCTTGCCTATGCCGTTCTGTACCATCACTCATTCATATATCTTTATGTACATATTCTTCATCCCTTTACACTTGTGTGTATAAGGTAGCTGTTGTGAAATTGTTTGGTTAGATTACTCGTTGGTTATTACTGCATTGTCAGAACTAGAAGCACAAGCATTTCGCTACACTCGCGTTAACATCTGCTAACCATGTATATGTGACAAATACATTTTGATTTGATTTGATTTGATGATGGGTGGGGGCTGTGGTGAGACTGGGAGCAAGACCATGGGAAGAACTAGTAGGAAAATGTTGAGACACAACGACTACAGCACCGTACAGTACATCCGTCGAGATTGTTGCTGTGCTGTATTTAACCTCCAGTCAGATTCCCACACCTTTCAACAACACAACACAACATCCCCCCGAGACCCATGCAGCGCGGATCTACATCTTCTGCCAATGCCCCCCCCCCCCCCCCCCACACACACACACACACACACACACACACACACACACACACACACACACACACACACACACACACACACACACACACACACACACACACACACACACACACACACACACACACACACACACACTGTGCCTGGCTTGCACTGAGGTGGGTTTCAAGTTTACAATGCACTGCAGTTGATGTCTGGCCAGTTCCTTTCTCCCTGTGAGGTCACAAAGCAGCCTCCTGGCTCACCTTTATAACATATGCTGCTCTGGCCTCCACAATAACTCCTAGCCTCTCTGGTGTATGCTAAAGACTGTTCTCTACAGCTATGTAGCATATATCACTGCTCTATGGTCATCTCTGTCTTCACAATGGGACTGTTAAATCACCTGGCAAGAAAAGCTGAAGCAGCTCAGCTCAGAAAATTGCCCTATAGGCCTACATGTATTTCAGGAGAATGTTGCCAATGATATTTTAGCAGTTTTTCGACTATGGCTCAACATCTGTGTATTGGCCTCAAGTGACACAAGGGACATTTTCGTTCATTATGTCCCCTTTAAAGTATAAACATATCAAAGGAATTTCTATAGCAAACTAGGGCCATTGTCTGAGCTGAGCTACTTCAGCTCTTCTTGCCAGGTGATTTAACAGTCCTATTGTGAAGACAGAGATGACCATAGAGCACTGATATATGCAAAACACTGTTGCGGTTCGTTGCATCCGTGTGTTCAATTACTGTAACAATCATATACATTATTGTTATTTCCAAATAGATTATAGATGTAGGCTATTTGCAAGTGTAAATAAATGTAGACTGTATTTATAGGCTAACCATTGCCGTTGTCATTGATGTTTTGGTAATAAATACATGTTTGTATATTTAATTACGCAGGAGTCAATCAAATCAAACAAATCATTTTGCTGACAATTAGGCCTAAGTTGATGTTTTCCTTATTTGATAATCGACATCATGCATTTTTGCATTCGCTTTTACGCGTGAGGAACGAGAGCGCAGCTTATCACCAGTCACGCACAGTGTGACAATGATCGAACCTGTAGCCTACAGTATACGCAACAATACGCACAATCCATAACAGTGTGTTCACAATCAATTTCTATGGAGATGGAATGTTTGATTTCTCCAGAATGTCAGAATGTTAGTTAAAAACATTAGTTTGCGCCAACCCAAGCACGAACACCTTTGCGAATTAGCTACGATTACTCATCTTTATTTTGAGTTATTGTCAAAAGTCCATCTATCATTTCGTCAAATAATTCATGGATTCTAGCTATAAAATCCCGCGTGCCCTTTCTACATCTGCACAGGTAAATCCTATGATATATCTTATTTGAGTTTTAATCGTTCAATTATGTCCTTGTAGAAAGTCTAGTACTGGTATGTTTTTCTGTTCTCAAGATGTTCAGTCCGAGTGCTGAATACCGGCAGACTGTAGAGCGGTGCTGGGACAAGAGCTACTACAATGAGCAGGTAAAATTAAATCATCTTCATTTCAGAAAACACTTACACCATATCGAAAGTGTATGTTACAGTGGAGTAAATGTGAATGTTGCAGGGAGTGAACGTTATTTATGATAAGACTTACATGGAGAAAATCGAACCATTCTGAAATGAAAATGGATGGCCTTCCCTTCAGCAAAATATATTTGACCTAAAACCCTACTTTAAAATATAGTGACCCTCCCATATACCCAAAATATTAACTAAAACAAAGTGGATAACAGATACCATGTCTACCGTTTACCCTAACTTCTTGGACAGACAAGAGCTTTAGATATGCAGTTTTATAAATTGCTATTCATCCTGTAAGCCAGGGGTGTCAAACTCAAATACCCAGTGGGCCAAAATGTAAAACCTGAACAAAGTCGCGGGCCAACATTGAACAAATGAACCTTTTAATATGGACCCAAACAAGTTTTGCTTTAACATTGAATATGGAACAAGCATCGCTTATTACCATACAATATATAATTTAATAGTGGAGACATGCAAAATCGAATTTCAAATGAAAAAACACATCAATGGCATTCATTTATTAAATAAATAAAATTTAAATAAAAATCGTATGCCTCTTTTCTATTTGCAGCCTTCTGATTTAAATACCAAAATAAACTTTTTCCAGATGCGTCGCAGCTCTCATCCACAGCGAGGGAGAACGCAACGAAATCTTTTCCCTTTTCCATCAGCTGGTCATACAGATTGGTGGCAAGATCACATGTGCGATCAGCTACTGTGTTCCTGCTCAGGCTCACGTTTGAAAATGCTTGCTTTTTCTCTGGGCATACGAGGTCACAAACTTTCATCATGCACTTTTTCACGAACTCTCCCTCATTAAAGGGCCGGGCTGATTTTGCGATCTCTGCTGCCACTATATAACTAGCCTTTACAGCAGCCTCACTTTGTGATGTGGCTTTTTTGAACATATTCTGTTGTGAAACCAAACTTCTTTTCATCTCCTCTACTTTCTGGCTCCTTTGAGTCATGTCCAGGTCCTTGTATTTGTCATGGTGTTTCGTTTCATAGTGTCGTCTAATGTTGTACTCCTTACTTACAGCCACGTTGACTCCACCAAACAAGACAAACAGGTTTGTCTTTTACATATGTAAACAGATATTCTGCCTCCCACTTGTCCAGAAAGCTCCTGTTTTCTGCCTTTCTTTTCGCCATTTTTGGGAAGGGATAGCGCGCTGACAGTTGTAGCGTCTATGTTGCTATGACTACTGTCACAGAGGAGAGGGCGTTTCTGGGTCCTGTCCTGATTGGCGCGCGAAAACAACAGCAGAGCATTATGGGATTCGTAGTATTAGCGGTGAATGCGCTGTATAATACCGGCGGGCCAGCTCTAGTAGTAATTTGGTATTGTCTCGCGGGCCAAATATAATTACCCCACGGGCCAAATTTGGCCCGCGGGCCAGAGTTTGACACCCATGCTGTAAGCATTAAATGGCATCATGGACATTTTGATAGCACACAGGGCTGGGGGCCAGAAGGTTGGGTAACATAAGGACTGAATGCATGTCTAATTTACACATCTCAATCTGGCTTTCTGGGATCACTATATTTTTTAATTGGAAATATATATTTTTTAATTGGAAATATATATTTTTTAATTGGAAATATATATATTTTTAAATTGCAGCCGCAGAGTTTTAAAACAGCCTATCACTCTAATATCGTTGCTTTAAATCAGAGCAGGCACAAGCAGTCTCTCTCCGTCCATTCCATTCAAATGTAATCCTGTTTCAGATATTTACAGTATATACTGTATATATAGCCTGTATATACAGTACCAGTCAAAAGTTTGGACACACCTACTCATTCCAGGGTTTCTCTTTATTTTTACTACATTGTGTAAAAACAGTGAAGACATCAAAACTATGAAATAACACATATGGAATCATCTAGTAACCAAAAAAATTATTAAACAATTCAACATATATGTTATATTTGAGATTCTTCAAAGTAGGGACCCTTTGCCTTGATGACAGCTGTGCACACTCTTGGCATTCTCTCATCCAGCTTCCTGAGGTAGTCACCTGGAATGCATTTCAATGAACAGGTGTGCCTTGTTAAAAGTGCATTTGTGGAATTTCTATCCTTCTTAATGTGTTTGAGCCAATCATGTGACATTGTCTGTAATTTATTTAGAATTCAAGGCACACTTAATGTGTTTGAGCCAATCAGGTGACATTGTCTGTAATTTATTTAGAATTCAAGGCACACTTAATGTGTTTGAGCCAATCAGGTGACATTGTCTGTAATTTATTTAGAATTCAAGGCACACTTAATGTGTTTGAGCCAATCAGGTGACATTGTCTGTAATTTATTTAGAATTCAAGGCACACTTAATGTATTTGAGCCAATCAGGTGACATTGTCTGTAATTTATTTAGAATTCAAGGCACACTTAATGTGTTTGAGCCAATCAGGTGACATTGTCTGTAATTTATTCAGAATTCAAGGCACACTTAATGTGTTTGAGCCAATCAGGTGACATTGTCTGTAATTTATTTAGAATTCAAGGCACACTTACTGTGTTTGAACCAATCAGGTGACATTGTCTGTAATTTATTTAGAATTCAAGGCACACTTAATGTGTTTGAGCCAATCAGGTGACATTGTCTGTAATTTATTTAGAATTCAAGGCACACTTAACCCACATGGCTACCACAGCATTTTACAGCGATACCATCTGGTTTGCGCTTAGTGGGATTATCATTTCTTTTTTAACAGGACAGTGAAGTAGTGAAGTAAAAGTAGTCAAAAATATAAATAGTAAAGTACAGATACCCCCCAAAACGACTTAAAGTATTTTAACTTAAGTATTTTACACCACTGATTCCATATGAGTTATTTCAGTTTTGATGTGTTCACTATTATTCTACAGAAAATAGTAAATAATAAAGGAAAAAACAGGAATGAGTAGGTGTGTCCAAACTTGTGACTGGTACTGTAGGCTACTTAACAGCTTCTACCCTCAAACCATAAGATTCCTGAACAGCAAATCAAGTTGCTACCCGGACTATTTGCATTTCCCCCCCATTTTTACACTGCCGCTACTCTCACTGCTGCTACTCGTTTATTATCCATGCATAGTCACTTTGCCTCTACCTACATGTACATATTACCTCAATTACCTCAACTAATACACATTGACTCTGTAGCTCCGCACATTGACTCTATACCGGTACCCCCTGTATATAGCCTGCTACTGTTATTTTATTGTTGCTCCTTAGTTATTTGTTATTTTTCTATTTTGATCTATTTATTTTTTTCTTCAGTTTATTTTAGTAAATACTTTTTTAACAATTTTTTTTCTTAAAACTGCATTGTTGGTTAAGGGCTTGTAAGTAAGCATTTTACTGTAAGGTCTACTACAGCTGTTGTATTCGGGGGATGTGACAAATAACATTTGATTTGATTTTTGATTTGAAGAGCTTTGCACACCTGGACTGTGCAATATTTGCCCATTATTATTATTGTTTTAATTCTTAAAGGTCTGTCTAGGAGATGATGGGGGTCATGGCTAGACAGCTATTTTCAAGTCTTGCCATAGATTTTCAAACAGATTTAAGTCAAAACTGTAACTTGGCCACTCGGGAACATTCACTGTCTTCTTGGTAAGCAACTCCAGTGTAGATTTGGCCTTGTGTTTTAGGTTACTGTCCTGCTGAAAGGTGAATTCCTCTCCCAGTGTCTGGTGCAAAGCAGCTTTTTATCTAGGATTTTGCCTGTGCTTAGCTCCGTCCCATTTCTTTTTATCCTGATAAACTCCCCAGTCTTTATCGATGTCAAGCCTACCCATTTCATGATGCAGCCACCACCATGCTTGAAAATAAGGAGGCAGTTACTTAATGATGTGTTGTGTTGGATTTGTCCCAAACATGGGCTTTGCATTTAGGCCAAAAAGGACGACTGTATCTTTGATGTGTTTGGGTGGTTGAATATACCACCATAATTATGAACTTGACCATGCTTAAAGAGATATTCAATGTTTAATTGTTATTGTTACCCATCTACCAATTACTGCTCTTCTTTACGAGGCTTTTGAAAACCTCCCTGGTCTTTGTAGTTGAATCTGTGCTTGAAGTTCTATACTTGACCGAGGGACTTTACAGATGTTGTATGTAGGGGGGACAGAAGAAAGGCTAGTCACTAAAACATCATGTCAACCCCTTCAGACCTTGGGACTATAAGTTTCTATATGTGCAAAGCATAGATCTGAGATATTGAGCATTAGAGTTTTCACATCACAGATCTCAGAGCTGTTTTGTAGCTCATTCTTCTTTCATAACCCAGTAAGGTCCTCACCTTAAAGGTACCTAAAGTGCTGAGTATCAAAATCCTAAGCCATTTGTAAATCTGTTTTTTTTAGGGGTGGGGGGGCTACGTTATGGCCATTCTTCAGATAAAGTTGTTAAAAAAAATCAAAGTAAATGCAAAATGTATGGTTTTGAGATAATGGGTATTTTTCAAGTCCCAGATCTCACAATTGTTTTTTGATGTCTTCCTCTTCATGACTCAATAAATACAGTGCATTTGGAAAGTATTCAGACCCGTTGACTTATTCCACATTTTGTTACGTTACAGCCTTATTTATTTTTTATTTTTATTCCCCTCTTCAATCTACACACAATACCCCATATTGACAAAGTAAAAGCAGGTTTTTAAACATTTTTGCAAATGTATAAAAAATAAAAAACTGAAATATTATATTTACGTAAGTATTCAGACCCTTTACTCAGTCTTTTGTTGAAGCAATTACAGCCTTGAGTCCTCTTGGCTTTGACGCTACAATTCTTGGCACACCTGTATCTGGGGAATTTCTCAAAATTCTTCTCTGCAGATCCTCTCAAGCTCTGTCAGGTTGGATGGGGAGCGTCGCTGCACAGCTATTTTCAGGTCTCTCCAGAGATGTTCGATCAGGTTCAAGTCCTGGCTCTGGCTCGACTACTCAAGAACATTCAGAGACTTGTCCCGAAGCCACTCCTGTGTTGTCTTGGCTGTTTGCTTAGGGTCTTTGTCCTGTTGGAAGGTGAACCTTCGCCCCCAGTCTGAGGTCCTGAGCGCTCTGGAGCAGGTTTTCATCAAGGATCTCTCTGTACTTTGCTCCGTTCATCTTTCCCTCGATCCTGACTAGTCTCCCAGCCCCTGACGCTGAATATCATCCCCACAGCTGCCACCACCATGCATCACCGTAGGGACGGTGACAGGGTTCCTCCAGATGTGACGCTTGGCATTCATTCCAAAGAGTTCAATCTTGGTTTCATCAGACCAGAGGATCTTGTTTCTCATGATCTGAGAATCCTTTTGGTGTCTTTTGGAAAAATCCAAGCGTGCTTTCATGTGCCTTTTACTGAGGAGTGGCTTCTGTCTGGCCACTACCATAAAGGCCTGATTGGTGGAGTGCTGCAGAGATGGTTGTCCTTCTGGAAGGTTCTCCCGTCTCCACAGAGGAACTCTGGAGCTTTTTCATATTGACCATCGGGTTCTTGGTCACCTCCCTGACCAAGGCCCTTCTCCCCCGATTGCTCAGTTTGGCTGGGTGCCCAGCTCTAGAAATAGTCTTGGTAGTTCCAAACTTCTTCCATTTAAGAATGATGGAGGCCACTGTCTTCTTGGGGACCTTCAATGCTGCAGAAGTTATTTGGTACCCTTCCCCAGATCTGTGCCTCAACACAATCCTGTCTCAGAGCTCTACGGACAGTTCCTTCCACCTCATGGCTTGGTTTTTGCTCTGACATGCACTGTCAACTGTGGGACCTTATATAGACACTTGTGTGCCTTTCCAAATCATGTCCAATCATTTGAATTTATCACAGGTGGACTCATCTCAAGGATGATCAATGGAAACACGATGCACCTGAGCTCAATTTCGAGTCTCATAGCAAAGGGTCTGAATGCTTATGTAAATAAGATATTACTGTTTTTTACCTTTAATACATTTGCAAACATGTCTGAAAACCTGTTTTCGCTTTGTCATTATGGGGTATCGTGTGTAGATTGATGAGGAAAACATTTCATTTAATCCAGTTTAGATTAAGGCTGTAATGTAACAAAAGGTGAAAAAAGTCAAGGGGTCTAAATACTTTCCAAATGCACTGTATATCACCTTACAGACAATTATTTTTGATTGACAACCAAGTATTGTGTAATTGGATTGCAGACAGAACCAAATAGCATCAAGTTAAAAGGTGTTTGCTCAGACAGAACCTAATAGCACCAAGTTAAAAGGTGTTTGCTCAGACAGAACCAAATAGCATCAAGTTATAAGGTGTTTGCTCAGACAGAACCAAATAGCATCAAGTTAAAAGGTGTTTGCTCAGACAGAACCTAATAGCACCAAGTTAAAAGGTGTTTGCTCAGACAGAACTTTCAGATTATACATTTTTCTTTCATTGTAAATGGATTTCAAGAAAAAGCGGACATACCACATAAAAAGGACCACCTAAAGGGAATCTCTATGTGAATAACTGATTTTTAACCAAAATGTCAGATAGAACTTTAGTTCCAAGGTCATGCCCTATTTTTAACACATCGTCCATGTAATTCATGTGATTTGTTAAGCCACATTTTACTACTGAACTAATTTAGTCTTGCCTAAACAAAGGGGGTGAATACTTAAGCAACGACTATATTTTAGTTATTTCATTTTTATTCATTTGGAAATATGTTTCTTTTCACTTTTACATTATGGAGTATTTTGTGAAGATCATTGACAACAATCCCACTTTGTAATACATGAACATTTGAAAACATCCAAGGGGGGTGAGTACTTATGATACCCACTGTACATAATTTACACACGCACGCACGCACGCACGCACGCACGCACGCACGCACGCACGCACGCACGCACGCACGCACACACACACACACACACACACACACACACACACACACACACACACACAGAGAAGTCAGCTCAGACAGATCCAGCTCAGCCTGGTCCAGCTCATGAGCTCCATCAACAACAGCACATTTTTATTTCGAAAGGAAAATGTATGTGTTTTTTCAACAAATGTCAATGCATCGATTTGTTCTTCTAATCAAATCGCTTAAAATTAAAACTTACTGATTCCTGTATCAAGACACTGAATATCAAATCACCTTGAAAAGGAAAGATGCACATGTATTTTACCAGGTAAGTTGACTGAGAACACATTCTCATTTACAGCAGTGACCTGGGGTATAGTTACAGGGGAGAGGAAGGGGATGAATGTGCCAATTGGAAGCTGGGGATGATTAGGTGGCCATGATGGTATGAGGACCAGATTGGGGGGGCCAGTCATGATACTGGAGTTAATAGCCCTACTCTTACAATAAGTGCCATGGGATCATTAGTGACCAGTCCGGACACCCATTTAACACCCCATGTGAAAGCCGGCACCCTACACAGGGTAATGTCCCCAATCACTACACTGGGGCATTGGGATATTGTTTTTTAGACCAGAGGAAAGAGTCCCTTCTACTGGCCCTCCAACACCACTTCCAGCAGCATCTGGTCTCCCAGCCAGGACCAACCCTGCTTAGCTTCAGATGCAAGCCAGCAGTGGGTTGCATGGTGGTATGCTGCTGGCACATCCCTAGTACAAACCCCGGCCACCTCTCAATTCAGACCGGCTAAAGCAAACTCTAGGTTGTCTAATAGACAACATGATTTGTCTTGCAGAAGAAGCTGATGAAGCAGTTTTTGGTGCTCCAGAGACAAGGCCTCCAGAGTCATGTCCCTCACCACACCACCGTGGAGGACATGAGCAACTGGCTGGTAAAGAACAAGTCCCTGGAGCGGTGAGTACAGCTACTTGTACTATGTACCATATCATTAGGAATCAGAATACTAGAATGGACATGAAACTTCATACGACACTTTAAAAAGTCAGCCATTTTGGTAAGGGAGTTGGTCAGCCAGTGCTGTGATAAAATATTGTGTGAAACAATGAATTTGAAGATTATCTGCACAGTATGTTTGTGAGCTACAGTGGTGACCCGTCATTCAGGATAGGTGGGGCAGAATTGTATCATTCCGAACTTTATCCACAACGTTCTATTACATTTTGTTGCAACTGGAGGGATACCTCTCCATCCATTCTAGCAGCAGGCTACACAGAGAATGGAACAGCTGTGTAGGGGAAACAGCTTGATTCACACAAAATGGAATAAAACGTTGCGGTTACATTTGGAATGACACAATTTCATGTGTACAACATCTAAAGACCAGCTTCACTATATTGAGAGCATTTGATCATGTCTTTTCAGAGCCCCACTACTGCAAAACGATGATGAGGAAGTGAATCGCTGGTCGGGGTACGTTTTTCAAAAACAAGTACAATTGCTAAAAAATGTCAGGACCCTTCTGTAACATGCCATTTACATCAAAAATATAGATTTTTTTAGTACGTACAATATGTTATGAATTAGCAATACATAAGACATGTTCCGCATTCCACTTATTTGTGGCTAATGTCAGCTAGGTGGCTAACTTTAGCTAGGCTAGGGGTTAGGGGTTATGGTTAGGGGAAGGGTTATATTACAAGCTAAGTAGTTGTAAAGTAGCTAAAAAGTTCTAAGTAGTTGCAAAGTTGCTAATTAGCTGAAATTATAAAGTTGTCAATGATGTGATTCGAACACGCAACCTTTGGGTCTTCCCCAACTAACCTCCTTCATTTTGTTTTTGGCTTAAATATCCTTATTTATTATGTACAACGTAACATATCATACTCATTTGAGTGTCACAGATTTACATTTACCATGTTACGTCTAGTATTTGAGGCCAGGCTGCTGTACTGCAATTCACTCTGGATTTCTCCCTGACCACAATGGCTGCCATTTTCCTCCCATTCTGTAACTTTGAGGGTTTATGACATAGCCCTTATAATTTAATAGGATCTCAATGCCATGTACACTACCACTGTCATTCACTTCAAGGGCGTAGACATGCCCACTGGGGAGCCAGGCCCACCCACTCGGCTTGAGTAAAGAAATATGTATATATTTTTTTTATTGCTTGTGTTCTGAATGGACACGATTTTCTTTTTACCTAAACATGCGAACACCATCAGATAGAATTCATAGCAATCAGTGCACAAATTTTATGAAATATAACAGAACAGATGATCTGGAATGACATTCACTGTCACGGGATGGGTTGCCAAAAATAACTAACTGAAAGCCACACTCCCAATAAGCCACAAATGTGACTGCATTGAGGCATATTTCACTGTGCTTCTATGGCTATATGCATCATGCCACTGCCTATTTCATTTGTTCATTTAGCAAACAATTCAGCTCATAATTCAGTGCCTTTATCAGTCAACATATCTATACTGTAGCTTCACTTAGCTTTAAAATGCTACATTTTCTCTCAGCCTCATGGCAAAATGTGTACAATAGCAGGAAGTTTCTGGCCCACCCAAATGTCTGCAGGCCCACCCATCAACACATTTCTGGTTACGCCACTGAATCACGGTCATAGGCTCAATGGGAAATCAATGTGAAAGTAGAGGAAGGAGAAAAAAGGCAGGAATGTTCAGTTGCTCTGTATTTGATTTTAAGGTTCAGGAAGGAAGCAGAGGAAGGGAATGACATAAGTCACCTGGTAAGAGATTAGAAATATGTCTACAGTATAAGTTAAGTGGAGATAATATACAGTTAGTGAGTTATCCTTTCTAATAAACAATGTCCTTATTTGGCATTGGCTCATGGTACGTTGATATCCATATTTTCCCCTCACTGCTATGGGCATTAATGGCACCCCCTGTTTCCTGTGACAGACCTGGGAGGTGAACACTCAACTCAGAATGAGGGACGTTGAACATGAGGCTTTTACTGAGTTGGCCACCGACCTTAGTCAGGCCATTGACTCACTTGACTTTACTGCTGATCTCTCCTACCTGTGAGTCACATTCACTCTTTATGTTACAGTTGTTTGGTCTATGTATTATTCTATCCATCCACTGATGCTAAATGAAATGACTAGTGCAGGGGCCGATATCAAACTTAATTTACTGTATGTAGCACATTTCTTACAGAGGACGCGTTTCAAAGTGCATAAAAGTGTTTCCTCTGTCTCTCTGGCTTGTATATTTTAGAAACCCTGAGGCCTGCGATGAGGTTGTAAGAGCTCTAAAGAGCATTTCCCAGAGCCTGGCCTTCCAGCCGTACTCCAAGCTGTGCTGTCCCCCTAAGGTGGTGGTGGACATCGTGTCCAGGCTGCTCCAGGCCCTCTGGTCCTGCCAGATGGAAAGCCCCTGTGACCGGTCCTCCATGGCCCTGAGCGACATGAGTGTCACCATAGTGCTGGCAGTAGTGGAGAACCTCTCTAGAGTTCTGAAGGCTCCTCCTGTCGCTCAAGTCTACTACTCCCGTTCCACTGGTGTCAGGATGGTCCACTCACTCAACCGTAAGATCCAGTGCCTAAGCAGCCCTGAGGACCTTAGGAGAGCTCTTTTCACCCAAAGTTCCACCCTGATCAGCACCATCATTGAAGCTGTGAGCACCAAAGTCCAGAGGCTGTTTGAAGCTCCTGCTGACTACATTCCATTAAGCTCTATCCGCCGCTGGCTATCAGAGCCCAAGGCGAGCGAGGTTCGTCCAAAGTGCCCTGACCAGCTGGTAATCTCCTCGGAGCTCCTGAGGAACATCATTGGTATGATAGTTTATGTAGTCTTCGAAGGCCACCTAGAGGAAGACATCAACCTTCATTACTGGCCCCTCATAAACGACATAATCCACCAGCTGTCACTGTGTGGGGTTAAAGTCACAAAGAAAGGGGGCAAGGCCAACTGGCATATTGGCTGGTACCAGATCCATGAGATGGTGACAAACATCCATACTCATCTTCACCACTATACTGGCACAGAGCTGGTACTTAAGATTGCAACATCTGCCAGGGCCACCATGCTAACGAGGCACATGGTTCACCATGTGGTGGAGGAGCTGGTAAAGCTGAAGGACGTGGATGAAGGGACACCAGCTTCAGGGAGCAGTGAGGTAAGCAATGATTACAAGTCTTTATCTTTATGAAAGTCCACTCATACAAAGCATTTTTTGCTGTTGTTGTTGGTAAAAAGAAGATTCGCAATGTCGCAAATATTACGTTAAATATGATGTCCTTGTTGCTTTCAGTCTGTGGACATGAACCTGGCAATCACCGACCACATTGTCCCTAACCTTGTCAAAGTGGTGGATTGGCTTCAACCCCTGGCCACTACCCCCATGGTGGACATCACAGCACCCCTAATCACTAACCCCGTCAAAGTGGACAACATCACAACAACCATGACCACAATTCCAGTTGACCTCCAGTCAGGTGAGTTAAATTGACACGGATCACTTTGACAGGTTATCATGTCTTACTGTAATATAACTTATTAGCTAATGTTTTGTAACTAGACAGTTTTGTAATAAGTTGTGTTTGTATGAGATTGATCTTCTCCTTCTAATTTCAAGGGAATGTTGTGGTAAAACACTCAGCACCCTGCATTCCACCTGTAGGCTTTGCCCCGGCACCATTCATATTACCCCCAGGCTTTGCCACTGCATCCTGCACCCCACCACCAGGCTTTGCCCCTCTATCCTGCCCCCCACCACCTGGCTTTGCCATTATATCCTGCCCCCCACCACAAGGCTTTGCCCCTCTATCCTTCCCCCCACCACCAGGCTTTGCCCCTCTATCCTGCCCCCCACCACTTGGCTTTGCCATTATATCCTGCCCCCCACCACCAGGCTTTGCCCCTCTATCCTTCCCCCCACCACCAGGCTTTGCCCCTCTATCCTGCCCCCCACCACTTGGCTTTGCCATTATATCCTGCCCCACACCACCTGGCTTTGCCATTCTATCCTGCCCCCCACCACCAGGCTTTGCCCCTCTATCCTGCCCCCCACCACCTGGCTTTGCCATTCTATCCTGCCCCCCACCACCAGGCTTTGCCCCTCTATCATGCCCCCCACCACCAGGCTTTGCCCTTCCATCCTTCCCCCCACCACCAGGCTTTGCCCCTCTATCCTTCCCCCCACCACCAGGATTTGCCCCTCTATCCTGCCCCCCACCACCAGGCTTTGCCCCTCTATCATGCCCCCCACCACCAGGCTTTGCCCCTCTATCCTGCCCCCCACCACCAGGCTTTGCCCCTCTATCATGCCCCCCACCACCAGGCTTTGCCCTTCTATCCTGCCCCCCACCACCAGGCTTTGCCCCTCTATCCTGCCCCCCACCACCAGGATTTGCCCAGGCATCATGCCCCCCACCACCAGGCTTTGCCCCTCTATCCTGCCCCCCACCACCAGGATCTGCCCAGGCTTCATGCCCCCCACCACCAGGCTTTGCCCCGGCGTCATGCCACCTACCACTCACTATCGCTGATCATATCTGCACGCTGATTCAGAGCATCACTGCCAGATCCAACAACATCGTCAACAAGGAGCTGGAGAAGTGTGTCGACTCTTATAGTAAGAGCATCTGGGCTGACACTTTCTACTGCGAGTACATGAAGATGTACCCATCACCCCAGGGGATTGAAGCCTTCTCATTTGATGAGGAGAGATTTTTCGTGGTGGCCAACATAATCGGCAGAATATTGCAGAACAACCTCCAGCTCGAGATGCTCCTCTCAGTGGAAGACTTTAACGTGGATGAAGTGGGGAGACGTGGGGTAAGCAACGATCACAAGTGTTTATCCTTATGAAAGTCCACTCATTCAATTTTCTCTGATAAAAATACAAAACATTTTTGGTAAAGAGGAGATATGAAATGTAACAACTGTTCTGTTAAATATTGTGTCCTTGTTGCTTTCAGTCTGTGGACTTGAACCTGGCAATCCCAGAAACCCCTAACCCTGTCAAAGTGGTAGACATCACAACACCCCTGACCACTAATCCAGTCAACCTTGAGGTTTTGGATGAAACACTTGTCCTTCAGTCAGGTGAGTTACACTGTCACAATCACTTTGACGGGTGATAATTTTTCACTGTAGTGTAACTTACTGGCTAAAGTTTTATAACTAGACAGTTTGGTAATTAAGTTAAAGACGTCCTCCAGAGATTGTTGAACTTTTCCTGTTAAAAAGCGATATCCCAAGTATTAATCCAGTAAAGTACACACACTAAAGCAGTGGTCACCAACCGGCCAATCGCAATCGACTGGTCGATCTCCAAGGCATTCCTAGTCAATCACCAAACATTTATGTAAAGAACCCAACAATAAAGCCTTCAAGTTTTTATGTAAGACTGATCTTCACTTTGTCCGCCACCAACAGGCTTTGCCACGGCACACTGCACCCCAACACCAGATTTTGCCCCAGCACCCTGCAATCCACCCCCAGGCTTTGCCCTGGCAACCTGCACTTCGTCGCCAAGCTTTGCCGCTAATGCCATGCAGGGCTTTGGCACGGAAGTCATCCTGAAACAAATGGTCCTGCTATTCTTGGAGAGGCTCCCTCCTGCGTCAGAGGACCTTGAGTCAGAGTTCCTGACTATCACCGATCGTATCTGCACGCTGTTTCAAAGCATCACTGCCAGATTCCGCAACATCGTTAATGAGGAGCTGGAGAAGTGTACCGACTCTGACAGTAAGAAGTACTGGGCTTACACCTTCTACTGGGAGTACATGAAGAGGTACCCATCATCCCAGTGCCTGGGGATTGAAGCCTTCACATGTGATGAGGAGAGATGTTTAGTGGTGGCCAAATTGTTTGCAAAGAAGATGTGCCCCAAGATGCTCCCCTCAGCAGCAGACTTCGACGAGGCTGAAGATTCAGGCAGCAATGGAGTAAGCGAT
Organism: Salvelinus alpinus; assembly: GCF_045679555.1. NCBI lineage: Eukaryota > Metazoa > Chordata > Actinopteri > Salmoniformes > Salmonidae > Salvelinus > Salvelinus alpinus. Next base: position 10,135,137 of record NC_092088.1, on the reverse strand, counting down.
GATTTCAAGTGTTTATCTTTATGAAAGTCCACTCATTAAATTATCTCTGATAAAAATACAAATAAATGTCAATGTTGGGAAAAAGGAGATATGAAATGTAGCAAATGTTCTGTTAAATATTGTGTCCTTGTTGCTTTCAGTCTGTGGACTTGAACCTGGCAATCCCAGAGACCCCTAACCCTGTCAAAGTGGTAGACATCACAACACCCCTGACCACTAATCCAGTCAACCTTGAGGTTTTGGATGAAACACTTGTCCTTCAGTCAGGTGAGTTACACTGTCACAATCACTTTGACAGGTGATCATTTTTCACTGTAGTGTAACTTACTGGCTAAAGTTTTATAACTAGACAGTTTGGTAATTAAGTTAAAGACGTCCTCCAGAGATTGTTGAAGTTTTCCTGTTAAAAAGCGATATCCCAAGTATAAATCCAGTAAAGTACACACACTAAAGCAGTGGTCACCAACCGGCCAATCGCTATTGACTGGTCGATCTCCAAGGCATTCCTAGTCAATCACCAAACATGTATGTAAAAAAACCAACAATAAAGCCTTCAAGTTTTTATGTAAGACTGATCTTCACTTTGTCCGCCACCAACAGGCTTTGCCACGGCACACTGCACCCCAACACCAGATTTTGCCCCAGCACCCTGCAATCCACCCCCAGGCTTTGCCCTGGCAACCTGCAGCTCGTCGCCAAGCTTTGCCGCTAATGCCATGCAGGGCTTTGGCACGGAAGTCATCCTGAAACAAATGGTCCTGCTATTCTTGGAGAGGCTCCCTCCTGCGTCAGAGGACCTTGAGTCAGAGTTCCTGACTTTCACCGATCGTATCTGCACGCTGTTTCAAAGCATCACTGCCAGATTCCGCAACATCGTTAATGAGGAGCTGGAGAAGTGTACCGACTCTGACAGTAAGAAGTACTGGGCTTACACCTTCTACTGGGAGTACATGAAGAGGTACCCATCATCCCAGTGCCTGGGGATTGAAGCCTTCACATGTGATGAGGAGAGATGTTTAGTGGTGGCCAAATTGTTTGCAAAGAAGATGTGCCCCAAGATGCTCCCCTCAGCAGCAGACTTCGACGAGGCTGAAGATTCAGGCAGCAATGGAGTAAGCAATGATTTCAAGTGTTTATCTTTATGAAAGTCCACTCATTAAATTATCTCTGATGAAAATACAAATAAATGTCAATGTTGGGAAAAAGGAGATATGAAATGTAGCAAATGTTCTGTTAAATATTGTGTCCTTGTTGCTTTCAGTCTGTGGACTTGAACCTGGCAATCTCAGAGACCCCTAACCCTGTTAAAGTGGTAGACATCACAACACCCCTGACCACTAATCCAGTCAACCTTGAGGTTTTGGATGAAACACTTGTCCTTCAGTCAGGTGAGTTACACTGTCACAATCACTTTGACAGGTGATCATTTTTCACTGTAGTGTAACTTACTGGCTAAAGTTTTATAACTAGACCGTTTGGTAATTAAGTTAAAGACGTCCTCCAGAGATTGTTGAACTTTTCCTGTTGAAAAGCGCTATCCCAAGTATAAGTCCAGTAAAGTACACACACTAAAGCAGTGGTCACCAACCAGCCAATCGCTATTGACTGGTCGATCTCCAAGGCATTTCTAGTCAATCATCAAACATTTATGTAAAAAAGCCAACAATAAAGCCTTAAGTTCCTATTTTGTGTATTACTTTCACGCTGTTGGTTGTAGGTGCACTTGATTCAGCAGTCCTAGCACCGGGAAGGCATAGTGTTCCCATTTTGAACTATTTCTTGTGTCTGAAGGTAGAAATCCGCCTACCCGGCAGGCGCAGATAGCAAATCAACTGCACCTACTGTATAGGCCTACCGCTGGCCAATCAGATAGCCTGCACATTTTCCTTGAGCCATAGACTGTAAAATGAAGTCTTGAACGCACAGCAAATTTCATATTGTGACACTTCAAAACCTTTAAAACCATGACAAGAGAGAGACTCAACGAATACAGCAAGGCGCTGTTCTTTTAATGAGTAAGTTCATGTTTAAGTTGTTATTCAGCATTGTCAACACTTTGTTCAACACTTAAATCCATAAAATGCGAGTTGTCCATATTTCCACTCACGCTACAACCAGCACTGCAAGCTGCAATGAATGAGTATGGCAAAGTGTTCCGATAAGCTTGTGTTATTATTAGCGGCGTGTCTTCTGTTTTTATATTGAGGGATATCTCACTGGTCATGGGAGTAACAACATGAATTGGTGCATGAGGTGGAAATAATGCAGTGGGCCTTGAGTTTCACCCTCAGCTGGAGTGCAGAGGGGACGGTGAGTCGGGTGAGAGGCAGCCTCACTGCTTCTCCCTCCCTCTCCTCAGACTGACCATCAGATGCAGGCCATCAGTCCTGCAAAACAATTCAAGTGAATTATTATGCTCACTCAGCTGTGCCTCCCAAATAATACAACAAATTATCTAATTACCAGTATTATCATATATCAAAAAATATATATATATTATTTAAACACACGGTCTGAAAAGATCAACATTGGCAGGCCAATCCAAGCGTAGCCAATATGCAGTGATAATGTATTGGGCCTATAGCCTACTGAACAAACCTCATTGCTACAGAACAGTTTTGAAATAGTTAATGTTGCATAAGTTAACTTTTTTTAAAGTCATGTTTAAAAACAATCTGAGCACTATATCTGGACTTGCATCTTGACTCAGAAAGTGATCTTGACTCAGAAAGTGATCTTGACTCAGAAAGTGATCTTGACTCAGAAAGTGATCTTGTGATCTTGACTCAGAAAGTGATCTTGTGATCTTGACTCAGAAAGTGATTTTGACTCAGAAAGTGATCTTGACTCAGAAAGTGATTTTGACTCAGAAAGTGATCTTGTGATCTTGACTCAGAAAGTGATCTTGACTCAGAAAGTGATCTTGACTCAGAAAAGGTTGGTGACTACTGCTCTCAAGGGGAAAATTATAAGTTTTGAGCGAAATACAGTTTCTTAGAGACAACTGCCAACTTCAAGGAGCAGGCCATTCAAGGTGTTGGTCTAATGGTGATCTGTGATGTCATTGGCCTCCCCCTTGCTTGAGGAACAACAGAGAAGCAATATAGAACAAAAGAGAAATGGCCCACCCCGAAACTTGTGCTATGTCATGACATACCTAGACCACCTGTTGAGAGGTGACTTTTGTTAAGCACATCAGGTGTTAACTGAGGTGAAAAGGACACTAGAGTGCCACTTCAAGTTTTTATGTAAGACTGATCTTAATTTTGTCCGCAACCAACAGGCTTTGCCCCGGCACACTGCATTCCACCCCAAGGCTTTTCCTCAGCACCCTGCATTCCACCCCCAGGCTTTGCCCTGACAACCTGCACCGCATCGCCAAGCTTCGCCGCTAATGCCATGCCAGGCTCTGGCACGAAAATCATCCCTAAACACATGGTCCTGCTATTCTTGGAGAGGCTCCCTCCTGCATCAGAGGACCTTGAGTCAGAGTTCCTCACTATCGCCGATCGTATCTGCACTCTGTTTCAGAGCATCACTTCCAGATTCCGCAACATCATTAATGAGCAGCTGGAGAAGTGTACCGACTCTGACAGTAAGCAGTACTGGGCTTACACCTTCTACTGGGAGTACATGAAGAGGTACCCATCATCCCAGTGCCTGGGGATTGAAGCCTTCACATGTGATGAGGAGAGATGTTTAGTGGTGGCCAACTTGTTTGCAAAGAAATTGTACCCCAAGATGTTCCTCTCAGCAGCAGACGTTGACGAGGCTGAAGATTCAGGAAGCAATGGAGTAAGCGATGATTTCAAGTGTTTATCTTATTAAAGTCCACTCATTCAGTTATGTCTGATCCAAAAATGTATTGTTGTCAATAATGTTAATGAAAAATGTAAAACGTACATCTGCAGTGTTGCAAATGTTATGTTAAATAATAAACGTCTTAAATATTTAATATTTTTGCTTTCAGTCTGTGGACATGAACCTGGCAATTGCCGACGAATTTGTCCCTCACCCTGTCAAGGTGTTGGAGTTGCTTCGACCCCTGTCACTGCCAGACATTAAAAAGCCCTTGACCACTATCCATGACAAAGTGCTGGACAACACAACAACAACCCTGGTTGATGCCCCAGTTAAGGTGGACAACATCACAACACCCCTAGCCACTAATCCAGTCAACCTTAAGGCTACGGATGAACCAGTTGACCTCCAGTCAGGTGAGTTACATTAACACAGATCACTTTGACAGGTTATCATTTCCCTCTGTAATATATGGTATTAGCTAATGTTTAATTTTAACATGACAGTTTTGTAACTAACTCATTTGTAAGTAATTTAAGCTATCGTGATTGATCTTCTCCTTCTCATTTCCAGAAGATGTTGTGGTCATTAAACCAAAGAAAAGCAGAGTCATGAGATTCTTCCGTCGACTTTTCTGCTGCATATACGAAGATGATTTGATGGTGTGAACCTGACCAGCTTTTCAGCAGATGACTTCAGCTCACACACAAACACACGGGCACAGACACACACGTTTACGCATACGCACGCACGCACGCACACACACACACACACACACATACACACGCACACACACACACATACACACGCACACACACACACGGACGCGCACACACACGTTTATGCATACACACATGCACACATGCACACATGCACACATGCACACATGCACGCACACACACACACACACACACACACACACACACACACACACACACACACACACACACACACACACACACACACACACACACACACACACACACACACACAGAAACACACACACACAGAAACACAGACACACAGACACACACACACCAGTTGTTGTTTCGCATGTTAAATATTTCTCTATACTTTTTTCCTCATTAAATATTTTATTATGTCTTCATTCAATTACTATTTTTACTATTTACAGTAGCAATCGATTTGTATTGTTATTTTTTTGTAACTATTTACAGTTTCAATTCACATTTCATCACAAACTTAAATGACATATTATTTATGCATCAACATGTATTGAACGTGTGTAAGCCTGAGTTTCCTAGTTTAATAACTGTATTTCTTCGGTTTTCCAGCAGACGGGAGTCTTGTTTAATATCTGAAGTCATGTATGTTACAGTAATTCTGATGACCTTGTATCTTGGTATATATGTTTTTAGTCATTATCATGTACTATAAAAAATACTACATTGAATCTATATATATATATACGTTGACAAGCATGACCACAGTACAAAGAACAATGGTCTTTATGTATATGCTATTAAACTAGTAGTCTGAAAGATAGGGCCATATCCAATAATATCTTTCTTTCTTTGATTGCAAAATCTCTATGGGTAATCCACAGGGGTCCCTGTTGGAATAGATAGATTAGGGAAACCAAAGAAAGCTTTACAGTTGACTTTGCAGCAGGGATCTGGTTCATTTCAGTTCCAAGTGATTTTGATGGCCATGCCTCTCCCAACATGCTTGGAGAGGGTAGAAAGTTTTAAGTTCTTCGGCGTACACATCACGGACAAACTGAAATGGTCCACCCACACAGACAGCATTGTGAAGAAGGCGCAGCAGCGCCTCTTCAACCTCAGGAGGCTGAAGAAATTTGGCTTGTCACCAAAAGCACTCACAAACTTTTACAGATGCACAATCGAGAGCATCCTGTCCGGCTGTATTACCGCCTGGTACGGCAACTGCTCCGCCCACAACCGTAAGGCTCTCCAGAGGGTAGTGAGGTCTGCACAACACATCACCGGGGGCAAACTACCTGCCCTCCAGGACACCTACACCACCCGATGTCACAGGAAGGCCAAAAAGATCATCAAGGACAACAACCACCTGAGCCACTGCCTGTTCACCCCGCTATCATTCAGAAGGCGAGGTCAGTACAGGTGCATCAAAGCTGGGACCGAGAGACTGAAAAACAGCTTCTATCTCAAGGCCATCAGACTGTTAAACAGCCATCACTAACATTGAGTTGCTGCTGCCAACATACTGACTCAACTCCAGCCACTTTAATAATGAAAAAATTGATGTAATAAGTGTATCACTAGCCACTTTAAACAATGCCACTTTATATAAAGTTTACATACCCTACATTACTCATCTCATATGTATATACTGTACTCTATACCATCTACTGCATCTTGCCTATGCCGTTTGGCCATCGCTCATTCATATTTTTTTATGTACATATTCTTATTCATTCCTTTACACTTGTGTGTATAAGGTAGGTGTTGTGAAATTGTTTGGTTAGATTACTTGTAAGAAACTACTGCATGGTCGGAACTAGAAGCACAAGCATTTCGCTACACTCGCATTAACATCTGCTAACCATGTGAATGTGACAAATAAAATTTGATTTGAACACATTAAAATCTTTGAAATTGTTGCATGTTGCATTTATATTTTTGTTCAATATATACATATATTTATACATATAAAAACATTTTTTTTTACCTCAGTAATTGACAAATTACAATGTCATACTTATGAATAATCACAGCTTGTGATAGTGATGACTCATGTTCATATGTGTTTTATGCCTATCACTGAGTATCAGTGTAAAACAGGTAATACACAGACACCAATCTAATCAAACAGTATTAGACCATGAGGTTCCCTGCTGTTTAATCCCTATCCATTTCAACGTAGGTGTCAGTTGAGTGCACTGAAAATCACCAGCTGTGTGTACTATAATCTCCCCTACACCCAGTCTGGACCAATACCAATCTGTCTTCATTTAAATAGCAGAGAACAAGAGGGCCAGTGTTTGTTTCTGGTCAGAGCAGAGGTGCACCAGACTAGGATTGAGTGGGTCCCCTCACATGAGAGATCAGAGAAAACAAAGAGACTGTGGAAAAGAAAGAAACTGATAAAGAACAAAGGAGGAATCGAGCAAAATAGAGCAACGGACAGAGAGGGAAGAAACAGAGAGAAAAATAGAGGACAACGATCCCGAAACACAGGAGAGATGGGCAACAGCAAAAGTGTCTCCCTGTCCAAGGATCTCCTAGAGGAGCTGAAACTGAACACCAAGTACAGCGAGGAGCAGCTATGTACCGGGTACCTAGAACTTACAATTCTGGTCAAAATAAATACACTTTATAGAGAGAAGGGTGTCATTTGAGACGTAGCTACTGTTTGATACATCTTTATTTCATCCTCTATAGGTACCAGACCTTCCTGAGAGAGTGTCCCAGTGGGCAAATCAGCAAGCAGCAGTTTGAGGCCATCTACATCAAATTCTTCCCCGACGCAGACCCCAAGGCTTATGCACGCCACGTCTTCAGGAGCTTCGATTCCAACAGGTGATGGATGATATGATCATTACAACGTTCCTGCTGATTTGCACTGCTCTGCATAATTAGCACTTGTGGGATATAGAAACAGAGTAATTGAATGATATTGAACCCTGCAGTGATGGGATGCTGGACTTTAAGGAGTACATCATGGCCCTGCACTTGACCTCCTCTGGGAGGACCATACAGAAACTGGAGTGGGCGTTCAACCTGTACGACGTCGACCACAACAGAAGCATAACCAAGAAGGAGATCCAGGAGATCGTCGAGGTCAGTTGTAGAGTCGTTGTGAAATAGATGTGATGAAGTAGGTGTAAGAGATGAGATGTGGTCACATCATGTTTTGCGTGCTGCTCAAATCTCAATAATGATGAAAGAAACTTTCTGTTTATAGTCGATATTCAACATGATCTCCAAAGAGGACCAAAAGAATCTTCCTGATGATGAGAACACACCAGAGAAGAGAGCTGATAAAATCTGGGACTTCTTCGGCAAGAAAGAAAATGGTAAGCCTTGTTTTCATGTTTAAGAACCACTCAAAGAATAGTTCAAGAAAATCATGTATATTGTATTTTGATGAATGCATTTTGAGCTTATGTGCAATGAGCATTGTAAATATATCTATTATTGTATCTGTTATGTGTTCTGTCCTTTCAGATAAGCTAACAGAGGAGGAGTTTATCCAGGGAGTGATGGACAACAAGAACATCCTCAGACTGGTGCAGTTTGACCAGCCACAGAAGGTACAGGAGAGACTGAATGAGATGAAACATTAGCTGCTGACTACGCCATCTTTTTAACGTGTTTTTCACTTCAACTTTATATTTCCACGTTAGTCTCACTGGGACAAAATATTCACATCAAGAGAGACCTGAAGCTTGCAATTGTTGTTGTTAAGTTTGTAACAGCACTTGTTCAAGTGTGCCGTTGAAACGGTACGTTTATGTGGTCTCTTTTGTTTACCGTATATACATTTTTATTATTTAGTAAATCAGTAGCAGAGATTTGTTTCAAACACAAAATGTAATACAAAATTCCTTTTAATGTATATATTCCTTTAAGGATACATTTTAGATATGACAAATACATGATAATACCCACATCATGCACATTACTGTAATATATATATCCTTCACACTGTACTTTGTCAAAGACCAATATTAGTATGTTCAATACCAACACTTACCTGTCAATGCTCTACTGTTTTGAGTGTATTAAATTATGTTTATATATCTGCCGTTAGTACCTTTATGTGATAAGGTTTCATTTGAGTCATTTAATTGTTTTTCTGATAACATTTACATAAATACAGCACCAGTCAAATGTTTGGACACATCTACTCATTCAACGTTTTTTTTAATTTTATTTTTTTACTATTTTCAACATTGTAGAATAATAGTGAAGACGTCAAAACTATAGAATAAAACATATGGAATCATTTAGTAAGCAAAAAAGTTTTAAACAAATCTAAATATAGTTTATATTTCAGAATCTTCAAAGTAGCCACCCTTTGCCTTGATGAGAGCCTTGCACATTCTTGGCATTCTCTCAACCAGCTTCATGAGGTAGTCACCTGGAATGCATTTATATTAACAGGTGTGCCTTGTTAAAACTTAATTTCTGGAATTTCATTCCTTTTTAATGCTTTTGAGCCAATCAGTTGTGTTGTGACATAGTAGGGGTGATATACAGACGATAGCCCTATTTGGTTAAAGACCAAGTCCATATTATGGAAAGAACTGCTCAAATAAGCAAAGAGAAATGACAGTCCATCATTACTTTAAGACACGAAGGTCAGTCAATCCGGAACATTTCAAGAACATTGAAAGTTTCTTCAAGTGCAGTCGCAAAACCCATCAAGCACTATGATGAAACTGGCTTTCATGAGGACCGCCACAGGAAAGGAAGACCCAGAGTTACCTCTGCTGCAGAGGACAAGTTCATTAGAGTTACCAGCCTTAGACATTGCACCCCAAATAAATGCTTCACAGAGTTCAAATAACAGACACATCTCAACATCAACTGTTCAGAGGAGACTGCGTGAATCAGGCCTTCGTGGTCGAATTGCTGCAAAGAAACCACTATTAAAAGGACACCAATAATAAGAAGAGACTTGCTTGGGCCAAGAAACATGAGCAATGGACATTAGAATGGTGGAAATCTGTCCTTTGGTCTGATGAGTCCAAATTTGAGATTTTTGGTTCCAACCGCTGTGTCTTTGTGAGACGCAGAGTAGGTGAATGGATGATTTCCGAATGTCTGGTTCCCACCGTGAAGCATGGAGGAGGTGGTGTGATGGTGAGGGTGTACTTTGCTGGTGACACTGTCACTGATTTATTTAGAATTCAAGACACACTTAAGCAGCATGGCTACCACAGCATTCTGCAGCAATATGCCATCCCATCTGGTTTGCGCTTAGTGGGACTATCATTTGCTTTTCAACAGGACAATAACCCAACACACCTCCAGGCTGTGTAAGGGCTATTTGACCAAGAAGGAGAGTGATGGAGTGCTGCATCAGATGACCTGGCCTCCACAATCCCCTGACCTCAACCCAGTGGAGATGGTTTGGGATGAGTTGGACCGCAGAGTGAAGTAAAAGCAGCCAACAAGTGCTCAGCATAAGTGACTCGTTTCAGGAAAATAGGGTCACTACTTCACAGGAGAGCCGTTTGAACGTAAACTTTTTTAAATTAAGGCAGAAATGCCTCCTCGAACAGTGAACTTTCATGTGCCTTAATAACAAACTTGTATGCCATCTGTAAATACGCATAAAATTGTTAAATGACGAGCCTGGTTGGTTTAGCCACAGAAAAAAGGAGCAACCTTCCCGCTAGCAATGATTGGTTGACATAATGAGTGGGCTGGACATGCCGAGAGATGAGTTTGGATTGGTTTGACATATAGCACGCTTCTGTCTATTTGAGCTGGTCAGTATGTGTAGGTAATCCTGTCTAATGCAGCTTTTTTTATGTATCGCGTAGTTAAACTGCAAGTGTTGTTGTCCACTTTCTGGAGGACCGAGTTTTGAAATCAGTGGAATTCGAGTATGATAGCTAAGGACATGGAGAAAAAACACCTGTCTCAAGAATACATATTCATAGTAAGGGCACCCATGGTATCCGTGACAGGAGTCACGTCCATCCATGATGACGGGTAAGATAGTCTAGCTAGCTACATTTTCAGATATTACATGTTTCTAATTTTGAAAGAAAGTGGTTTCATTTCAAGTTAAAGTGTGCTGTTAGCTAGCTAATGTTAGCTGGCTGGCTCGCTAGCCAAAGTTACGTGTATGATCTTATTATTCGTATCTCAGAGCCATTTTCTTGGCTAGTTATAGCCTAATGTTAGCTAGCTAACATTGAACCTGGTTGGTTAGCTACCAGCAGATTCATGCAGGGTGGTAACGTCATGAGTTGGGATTAGCTAGCTAGCTAAACATTGAGTGGAGTCTTTTGTTAAGACATGTAGCTAGCTAGCTACATGTCTTAACAAAAGACTACACTATACAAGTAACCATTTTGGGTGCGTTCGTAAATTCAGTCTGGCCATCTACTCCGATTCCAGAGCACTCTCGTCTGAGTGTGCCAGAGCGCAGAATAACTGATGAATTTAAGAACGCTCAACACCCGTTCAATATGGCCAGTGTCAGGAAACGTCGGTAAATAAACGCAAATAAATTGTTGCCAGCAGCACAGTTACAGTCACCAACGCTCTGGATAACATGAAAACATCCTAACCAGCTCTGCTAGGGCAAGTAAAATGGTCAGAGTTTGGGTGGGGGCTAAAGCTTAAGAGGGTGTGAACGATGCTGAATGGGGGTAGACAAAGAAGAGCTCTCCAGTCGGTAAAAAAACATTCAAACGCCATTTTCTCAAAAGTGAGGTTATAACTTTGTCAACTTTCAAAGCAGAATTACTTTCCCATTGTTCCTCAAATGCAGTGTATGATATACAATTTTGTATCTCTGTGTCTCTGCTTTAATCATATGTAAAAAACACAATTTCAAATGTTGCTACATAAGACCGAATCAAGGCAGTCGGTTACCTATGTGCGAACTCCTTCAAGACTGTTGGAAAAGCATTCCAGGTGAAGCTGGTTAAGAGAATGCCAAGAGTGTGCAAAGCTGTCATCAAGGCAAAGGGTGGCTACTTTGAAGAATCGAACATCTAAAATATATTTTGATTTGTTTAACACTTTTTGGGGTTACTACATGATTTCATATGTGTTATTTCATAGTGTTGATGTCTTCATTTTTATTATACAGTGTAGAAAATAGTAAAAATAAAGAAACACCCTTGAATGAGTAGCTGTGTCCAAACTTTTGACTGGTACTGTATGTGTTTTATGATTTAGTATTAAAATCATGGAACATTGCTCACATACACAATGATACACAAGGTACCATACAAAGAATATGTACAAAGAATCTGTACAAAGATACAACATCATTATTATACGCAAGAAGTGACCGTTGTCTGTCAAAGGACTTGAATCATATAGGAATGACTCCATCTATAAGGAGACGAGGCCCCGTAACAGTTCATATCAGTCTGGAGAGAAAAGGAGGGTCCACAAGATGGAGGTCAGAACTCACTCTCCTCCAGCATCTCCTCCATGGTTTCTCCCAGCGTCATCTCTCCGTCACTACCTGACAGACTCTTCCTGGTGTGGAACTCCAATCCTCCCATTTCTCTCCCCCTTCCTCTCCACCCTGCCACTGCCCCTCCTTCTCCCCCTCCTCCGTCCCCCTGCCAGGCCACCTGCAGCAGGTGTGAGTGTGTGGCAGGCCCACCCTCCTCCTTATATGATTTGCTCTGATGGGAGCGTCGTCCTCTGGAGCACTTCCACAGGTGTTTGAGGGGCGCGTCCCGGTAGTCAATACAGGGCGTGACCTGGAAGTGGTTAGTGAACCGGAAGAGCTGCCAGTGCTTCTTCAGCTCCGCCTGGAACTGGAGATAACAGATTTATGTGGTGTTATATTTATTTATTATTTCCCATTATGATTTGTTAGCCTAACACTTAAGACTACAGTACATTTAACTGATAGTTTGTGGATAGCTACCTCTCCATTGGCGAAGCAGTACAGCACAGAAACCAAGAGTCCCTGAGAGAGAGGTATGACAATGATTGGCATTACTCTACTGGCTAATTTTCCATTGCATTTTTATCAGGACTAATTTCTCCCACTAAATGTTGTTCTCAATGGGATCTGGGTGCTTTCTTTTCTATCCTCAACAGGAACACAAAATAATGGAAACATAATAAAACATTGTTATGTTCTTGTTGTGACATGCGGCCATTGTTCTCAGCTCTCACCTGGAAGGAGCTGAGGGTGAGGTTGATGACGTTCCTGGCATAGCGGGTGTTTCCCTCCACACACTCGTCAATCAGGAGAGTGAAAACCACCTCGTGGATTCCCAGTAAAGGGATCAGGACTAGTGTAGCCCTGGCCAAGCTTAGAGGAAAGGAAAGGCGTTATGGCATTCAGACAGTACTGAGGTTTTTACTCATGTAACAGATCAGTCACCCTTTTGAGCAACAGTACCTGTATCTGTAGTCTGTGAATCTCACTTGGTCTGCTTTTAACTTAGAGAGCAGCAACATTAGTATTTTGATGAATATGTAGAAAATGACCTGCAACACAAATCAATTAAATGTTTTTTTTCTGTAAAACAGTAAGACATGGGTTTTTAGTCTGGTGTGTCAAAACGGTGTCTTTAAGAACAGAATCCCCATCTTATTGTCATCACTGCACCCTAACCATTCTGCCCTATAGATATGCTTGTGACCACATATGACAACCACTGTTCTGGCTGAAGTCTATGTCACTTGGTCTCTACTGACTACCGATCTACACTTTGTCTCTACTAACTACTGATCTTACAGACAGCCCAAAATCAGTGTGAAATCAGTGAGAAATCACTGGAACGCTCAGGAGAACTGATTCCCCCAGTGTGTCAGTCTATATGGTTTGATGGATGATTTATCATTGTGTCACATTCTTAGGTATCAGTCCCCCTCCCCTGCCCATAGATGAGCACACGCACTGCACTCGTCCTGGAGAAGCTACCGGCGCCAAACAGTAGTGTGGAAGCGGATCCCTTTTGAGTTGCACGGGTCATCTCACGGTCAGGAACATGGAAGGCTTCAATTTGTTAGTAGGCCTAAGACGCAGATGTCAGCAGCAGGATAAACTCCAATCACAGGTAAAGGCTAGTTCGTTAGCTATCCTGTTGAAACAATCTGATTTACATAATCTACATTCGTTATCAGCTGATAGCCCGCCCCTCTTTGCTCTCTCTTTGAGCAGAAGGCTATAAGCTTGCTTGCAATGGGATTTTTCAGAAAAGAAAGGCCTATGGGTGATCATCAAGGTGATCATCAAGGACAATAGCCACCTGAGCTACTACATGTTCACCCCGCTTCCATCCAGAAGGTGAGGTCAGTACAGGTGCATCAAAGCTGGGACAGAGAGATTGAAAGGCAGAAGTTTGGACACACCTACTCATTCAAGGGTTTTTCTTTATTTGTACTATTTTCTACATTGTAGAATAATAGTGGACATCAAAACTATGAAATAGCACATATGGAATCATGTAGAAAGCTAAAAAGTGTTAAACAAATCTAAATATATTTTAGATTTCAGATTATTCAAAGTAGCCACCCTTTGCCTGGATGACAGCTTTGCACGCTCTTGGCATTCTCTCAACCAGCTTCATGAGGTAGCCACCTGGAATGCATTTCAGTTAACAGTTGTGCCTTGTCAAAGTTAAGTTGTGGAATTTCTTCCCTTCTTAATGAGTTTGAAGGATAGCCCTATTTAAACTTCAGAACAGAAGAAATGGGAAAACTGCTGATAAGACCTGACAAAACAAGACGAAATGGCAACAGTGCCCCCCCCCCCCCCCCCCCGCCCCGCCACCTAGCGTCCTATCCGAGCACATACAGTTGAAGTCAGAAGTTTACATACACCTGAGCCAAATACATTTAAACTAAGTTTTTCACAATTCCTTTTAATCCTAGTAAAACATCTCTGTCTTAGGTCAGTTAGGATCACCACTTTATTTTAAGAACGTAAAATGTCAGAATAATAGTAGAGATAATTATTTATTTCAGCTTTTATTTCTCTCATCACATTCCCAGTGGGTCAGAAGTTTACTTACACTCAATTAGTATTTGGTAGCATTGCCTTTAAATTGTTTAACTTGGGTCAAACGTGTTGGGTAGCCTTCCACAAGTTTCCCACAATAAGTTGGGTGAATTTTGGCCCATTCCTCCTGACAGAGCTAGTGTAACCGAGTCAAGTCCTTGCTTGCACATGCTTTTCCCGGTCTGCCCACAAATTATCTATAGGATTGAGGTCCTATAGATAATTAAACTTCCGTACTATTGTGTGTACAGATGAACGTGGTACCTTCAGACATTTGGAAATTGCTCTCAAGGATAAACCAGACCAGTGGAGGTCGACAATTTATTTTTGGTCTTGGCTGTTTTCTTTTGATTTTCCCATTATGTCAAGCAAAGAGGAACTGAGTTTGAATGTAGGCCTTGAAATACATCCAAAGGTACACCTTCAATTGACTCAAATGATGTCAATTAGCCTATCAGAAGCTTCTAAAGCCATTACATAATTTTCTGGAATTTTCCAAGCTGTTTAAAGGCACAGGCAATTTAGTGTATGTAAACCTCTGACCCACTGGAATTGTGATACAGTGAATTAAGTGAAATAATCTGTCTGTAAACAATTGTTGGAAAAATTACTTGTGTCATGCACAAAGTAGATGTCCTTACCGACTTGCAAAAACTTCAGTTTGTTAACAATACATTTGTGGAGTTGTTGAAAAACAAGTTTTCATGACTCCAACGTAAGTGTATGTAAACTTCCGACTTCAACTGTTCCTGGTTGACCGGAGTGTTGGCGGTCGGAACTCAGCGATGAGGGCTGGATCCACGGTGTTCCTAGAGAGGTCTCAGCACCTCTCCTCCGGGCCATAACCCTCCCAGTCAACCAGGTACTGGAATCTCCTGTCCTGAGGTCAAACACTCAGGAGGCGCCTCACTGTGTATGCCAGATGGCCGTCGATAAGACGGGAGACAGGAGTGGGCCTGGAAATAGGAGACAAAACGCTGTGAGACAGAGGTTTAATCCTAGACACATGAAAAGTGGAAAGTATACGGAGGGTGCAGGGCAACAGAAGATGAACAGCTGTGGTGCTAAGGACTTTAGAGATGGGGAAAGGGCCAATAAAGTGGGGGGAAAGTTTACGGGACTCCACCCAGAAGGGCAGATCCCGAGTGGGGAGCCATACCATCTGCCCGAGACGGTAGCGGGGAACCGGGGTCCGGTGGTGGTCCGCTTGTTGACGATACCTGAAGGTGGTCTTAAGAAGAGCGGACAGGGCTCTCTTCCAGGTACGCGAATGTACATCTGGGCCGAAGGTATGTTGACCTCTTCGTCTTGCTCAGGGAAGAGCGGCGGCTGATAACCCATGGAGCACTCGAAGGGCGAGAGACCAGTGGCCGAGCAGGGACGGGGATTCCGGGCATACTCCACCCACACAAGTTGCTGGCTCCAGGTGGTGGGGTTGGCCGAGAAGAGGCACCAAAGTGTCGTCTTCAGGTCATGAATGTCATGCTCCAACTGGCTGTTAGATTGAGGATGAAACCCCGAGGACAGGCTGGCCGACGATCCAGTGATGTTGCAGAACGCGTTCCAGAATCGGGACGAGAACTGAGGACCATGATTGGAGACTATGTCGACTGGAAGTCCATGAATTCAGAAGACTTACCATGAGTTAGGCCGTCTCCTTGGCTGAGGGTAACTTGGAAGGGGGATGAAGTGGGCAACTTTGGAAAGCCTATCCACCATTGTAAGGATGGTGGTGTTGCGATCAGATGGAGGGAGACCAGTGACAAAGTCCAGGGATATATGGGACCAGGGGCGATGAGGAACAGGGAGTGGTTGGAGGCCAGACCGGAGCTTGCCGCAGAGTCTTATTCTGAGCACACACCATGCATGAGGCGATGAATGTTAGAAAACATAGTAGGCCACCAAAACCTTTGTCGGAGGAAGGCCAGGGTATGGCGGGAGCCGTGACGGGAGGTTAGATTAGAGTAATGAGCCCATTCCAGGACCAGGGACCGGACAGAATCTGGGACAAACAACCGGTTAACCGGGCCCCTCAAGCCTAAACAGGAGGTAGGGAGGATGGTCTCTGGGTCAGACGGAGTAGCAGCGGAGCTATGCAAGCGAGAGAGGACATCAGTCTTCACATTCTTGGACCCAGGGCGGTAGGAGATGGTGAAATGAAAACGAGGGAACAGAGCCCAACAAGCCTGCCTTGAGTTGAGGCACTTGGCAATGCAGAGATAATCCAGATTATTATGGTCGGTCCACACTAGGAATGGATATTCCGCCTTTTCTAGCCAGTGACTCCATTCCTCCAATATCATAGTTCCTCTCCACGGGATTAAGACGATGGTTAAGGAAAACGCAGGGATACAGCTTTTGGTCCTGGGCAGAACGCTGGGACAGGACTGCCCCCACTCCAACGTCCGAGGCGTTGACCTCCACCACGAACAGATGGGACGGGTCCGGATGGATTAAGATGGGGGCTGTAGTGAACCGATGCTTGAGATCCGAAAACGCCCGTTCAGCAGCTGGGGATCATGTGAACGGAACCTTGGGTGAGGTGAGTGCAGAGAGGGGGGAAGCCAGGGTGCTGTACGCCTGGATGAAGCAGCGGTAGAAATGAGAAAATCCCAGGAAACATTGCAGCTGCACTCTGATGAGGTGTTGGGGCCACTCCACCACCGCTCTCACCTTGTCTGGATCCATCTGAATGTTTCTGAATGACGTATCCCAGAAAGGAGATAGAGGAACGATGAAATTCTTACTTCTCCGCCTTGACAAACAACTGGTTCTCAAGGAGGCGCTGCAGAACTTGTCTGATGTGAGAACATGCTCCTGAACTGAACGGAAAAAGACACGGATGTTGTCAAGGTAGACAAACACGAACTGGTTCAACATGTCACGGAGCACATCATTGACCAGAGCTTGGAACACTGCGGGAGCATTGGTCAGTCCGAATGGCATAACCAGATACTTGTAGTGCCCGCTAGCTGTGTTAAAGGCTGTCTTCCATTCGTCTCCTTCCCTTATCCGAATCAGATGCTAGGCATTCCGAAGGCCCAACTTTGAGAATACAGTCACCCCCTGGAGAGGCTCGAAAGCTGAGGAGAGGAGTGGTAGCGGGTTGCGGTTCTTTACCGTGATGTCTTTAAGGCCCCAGTAGACGATACACGGGCGCAGGGTTTTGTCCTTCCCCACAAAGAAGAACCCTGCGCCAGCAGGGGAGGAAGGACGAATGAACCCTGCCCCCAGAGAGTCCTCAATGTACCCTTACATGGTCTTGATCTCCGGACCTGACAAGGAATAAAGCCGCCCCCGAGGCGGTGTAGTGCCAGGGAGGAGGTCAATGGCACAGTCATAGGGTCAATGTGGAGGAAGAGATGTGGTGCGGGCCTTGTTGAAAACCTCCCGGAGGTCTTGATACTCCACAGGAATGGCAGAGAGAGCCGAGACTTTATCCAAGTCCGCAGGAAGACGTCCAGGGGCGGGCCGCGCCGCCTTGAGGCAATGCACATGGCAGAACGGGCTCCAACCCATGATAGAACCCATAGCCCAGTAAATCAGGAGGTTGTGCCTCTGGAGCCATGACAATCCTCTCCCTACTGCGTTCCCGTAGTCACCCATCGATCCTTATGGTCAAGGCTATGAGAGAGTCGAGGTCCAAGGGCAGTTCCCGGGCTGCGAGCTCATCTTTTATTTCCTCCGATAATCCATGATGGAACATGTCGAACAGGGATCCCGGCTTTCAGGCACTATCGGCGGCTAAAGTGCGAAAGGGAGTGTTGACGTAATAGAAGTAGCTTCCGTCTCTTTCCCAGACAACGGAGAGTCGAACACCTTCCTTACTTCTGCCACAAAATTCTCCAGCCTAAGGAAAACGGTAGATTATTGCTCACACATCGCCGTAGCCCAAGCGAGTGCCCTCCTGGACATCAGCATTATAAGATACGCTATCTTAGAATCGTCCAACAGAAACGAAGAGGGCTGAAGCTCAAAAATGAAGGAGCACTGGGAGAGAAACACACGGCAGATTCCAGCATCCCCAGTGTTGCGCTTCAGGGGAGGGAAACGGGGTTCTCGGGAAGCCGGGGTAGGCTGGGAAGAAGCATCGCTAGTAGCGGGGTTACTGAGAGTCTGGGAGGCTTCCTGCCTAATAGATAGTCTGTGGAATTGTTCCAACAATGCACCGATGGCATGGTCATGGTGTTCCGGCATGGTCATGGTGTTCCGGCAAGGTCATGGTGTTCCGGCATGGTCATGGTGTTCCGGCATGGTGTGGAATCCTTCCATAAGGTTATGTAGTAACTCTTCATGTCTTCCAATGGTGGCTCCTTGTGAAGAGACAGTGTTGCAGAGATGGTCCGAGTCTGCTGGATCAGTCATGACCAGTTTGTACTATCACGACTCAGGATATGACCCAGGGAATACTACAAAACAAAACTTGATAAAAGGAGAAACGGGCAAAATGCTTGTAAGACTTGACATAACAAGAAAAACTGGCAACAGACCAACAGAAAACACAGGTATAAATACACAGGGGATAATGGGGAAATATAGGAGTCACCTGGTGGGGGTTGGAGACAAGCACAAGACGGGTGAAACAGATCAGGGTGTGACACAAATAAGCAAAGCGAATCGACAGTCCATCATTACTTTAAGACATGAAGGTCAGTCAATGCGGAACATTTCAAGAACTTTGAATGTTTCTTCAAGTGCAGTCGCAAAAACCATCAAGCACTATGATGAAACTGTCTCTCATCAGGACTGCCACAGGAAAGGAAAACCCAGAGTTGACTTTGCTGCAGAGGATTAGTTCATTAGAGTTACCGGCCTCAGAAATCATCAATTACCTGCATTTTAGATTGGAGCAGACCAATCTCAACATCAACTGTTCAGAGGAGACTGCATGAATCATCATGGTCAAATTGCTGCAAAGAAACCACTACCAAAGGACACCAATAAGAAGAAGAGATTTGCTTGGGCCAAGAAAATTGCGCAATGGACATTAGACTGGTGGAAATCTGTCCTTTGGGCTGATGAGTCCAAATTTGAGATTTTTGGTTCCAACCGCCGTGGCTTTGTGAGACGCAGAGTGGGTAAACGGATGATCCCCGCATGTGTGGTTCCCACCGTGAAGCATGGAGGAGGAGGTGTGATGGTGTGGGGGTGCTTTGCTGGTGACACTGTCAGTGATTTATTTAGAATTCAAGGCACACTTAACCAGCATGGCTACCACAGAATTCTCCAGCGATATGCTGTCCCATCTGGTTTGCGCTTAGTGGGACTATCATTTGTTTTTCAACAGGACAATGACCCAACACACCTCCAGGCTGTGTAAGGGCTATTTGACCAAGAAGGAGAGTGATGACCTGGCCTCCACAATCACCCAACCTCAACCCAATTGAGATGGTTTGGGATGAGTTGGACTGCAGAGTGAAGGAAAAGCAGCCAACAAGTGCTCAGCATATGTGGGAACTCCTTCAAGACTATTGGAAAAGCATTCCAGGTGAAGCTGGATGAGAGAATGCCAAGATTGTGCCAAGCTGTCAACAAGGCAAAGGGTGGCTACTTTGAAGAATCTAAAATCTAAAATATATTTTGATTTGTTTAACACTGTTTTCGTTACTACATGATTCCATATGTGTTATTTCATAGTTTTGATATCTTCACTATTATTCTACAATATAGAAAATAGTAAGTAGCTGTGTCCAAACTTTTGACTTTTACTGTATATATACACACTAATTTGGCTTAATTAGCTTTGAATGTAAGAAAATGAAGTCAACAGGTTTTTTGTTTGGGGGGGGAGGGGCTTTTTTTCACTTTGAGCACCTTTCTCTCCAAGGTCCGTGCATGGTCCTGGTTGGTTGCTACTCACCAACACAGATAAAGAGATCGGACCTCTAATTATCCACCAGATCCATCTATCCTTATTGGCCCAGCACCTTAGGACAGAAGATATTCAAACCAGATTTAGGCCTAGAGTATCAGCTTATAGCATAGATGTATTTGGGTAATTACACAGATCACTACTGATTGATTACTTTATGCGAAAAGTCAGAAATATGATCAGAAGTGTTGAAATGAGAGGAAATGCTCCAAAAATACTTACCCTTCATTTTCAAATAAAACTTTGGTAACTGTCCATGGCACCACAAACACGAATGGAGTACCTTTAGGAAGAACAAAGAGTATTGTGTTGCCGTAGTTGTTAATCTATCTTCATTAGAGCCTTAACCTAGCCGATGAACATGTCTTTGAAACATTAGAACCTTACCCCAGCCAATGAATATGTCTTTGAAACATTAGAACCTTACCCCAGCCAATGAACATGTCTTTGAAACATTAGAACCTTACCCCAGCCAATGAGCATGTATCTCTTGAGCAGCCGTCTCTTGGTGAGGACGGCGGTGAAGAGGAGAGTGTGGAGGAAGATGGCTTCCACCAGGAGCCAGAAGTAGTTACAGGCTACAAAATATTCCATGGACATCCGGGAGGCCTTACATACCACCGCTATCTACAGGAAGAGGAAAGACTATTCAATATTAGAAATGACACTTCCTTGTTAAATATATACATTACACTGCCTTGTTAAATATATACATTACACTGCCTTGTTAAATATATACATTACACTGCCTTAACTATATACTTTACACTGCCTTGTAAAATATACATTACACTGCAGAAATACAGTGTAGACAATGTTAATGTTGTAAATGACTATTGTAGCTGGAAACGGCAGATTTTTTATGGAATATCTACAGGCGTACAGAGGCCCATTATCTGCAAACATCACTCCTGTGTTCCAATGGCATGTTGTGTTAGCTAATCCAAGTTTATCATTTTAAAAGGCTAGTTGATCATTAGAAAACCATTTTGCAATTATGTTAGCACAGCTGAAAACTGTTGTCCTGTTTAAAGAAGCAATAACACTGGCCTTCTTTAGACTAGTTGAGTATCTGGAGCATCAGCATTTGTGGGTTTGATTACAGGCTCAAAATGGCCAGAAACAAAGACTTTCTTCAATGTGGACATTGAGACTGGTGTTTTGTGGGTACTATTTAATGAAGCTGCCAGTTGAGGACATGTGAGGCATCTGTTTCTCAAACTAGACACTCTAATGTACTTGTCCTCTTGCTCAATTGTGCACCAGGGCCTCCCACTCCTCTTTCTATTCTGATTAGAGCCAGTTTGGGCTGTTCTGTGAAGGGAGTAGAACACATCGTTGTACGAGATCTTCAGTTTCTTGGCAATTTCTCGCATGGAATAGCCTTCATTTCTCAGAACAAGAATAGACTGACGAGTTTCAGAAGAAAGTCATTTTTTTCTAGACATTTTGAGCATATATCATAAGAAATAAATATTCTGAAGGTCATTTCTAATTAAATTCTCTGCAGGAGATGAATACCACTGAGTTGGAGTATGAGTTCCACCCTGGGTCGTCAATGGGTAGCTTGGTGTACATGACATGTAAAACGATCTCCTTTATGAAAACAGCTATGGCTCTCATCATGAACGACACAAACAGATTCATGTGGATGTAGTTCCTCGTACAGTGGAGCTTCCTGGAAGAGACAGAGGTTGGCATTGACTCAAAACCACCACTGACTATTTAGCATGGAAGTTGATTTTGTTATTATGTGATTAAGATAAGTGCCCAGTACATAGGCAATCCAATGTAGTTGTTATAATGTCATTTATAGTGATCGACAACATCTGTAATCTTGTTATTCTACCTCCCCTGATATCCGTTACATATTATATACTGACATTGAACAGTGACTAGTGGGTTTGAATCGATGCCGTGACTAAGGAGAATGTCATTAATTTTCAATCATGTCATCGCCCAACCATAGTAGAATTCATCATAATCATCATCAACATGTGCCTAAGCTGTTGACGTTGAACCCTTGACGCTGACCCCTTGACGCTGACCTGAGAATGCCCATGAGGAGAGTGGCCAGAGAGAGGGAGAAGAGGGACAGAGCGTAGCCGATGATGGAGATAACCCTCAGTGCTGCTTGGCGAAACACCTCATCCTCCTGGAAAACACAAACAAACAAAAGTAAAAGAGGTGACCTTTGACCTCGATGGAACATTCAGATTTTTATCTGGGATATGATTTATGTTTGACAATACAGTTACAAGGCCTTTTCCAAAAGTTTCCTCACAGCCTTTCCCTCACCTCGGCTTCAAAGAAATGTTTCTCATCGCATTCTCTCTGGTCCCGCCAGGCTTCCGAAGAATTCTCCTGGAGTCGCCAGCTCCCATTGGACAGACACTGCCTGTACACACTCCTGGAGTCATCTGGGTCAGGAAGAGAAGAGGAACCAATAGATTGGTTATGGAGAGATGTGCTCACGAGCTAACCGTGTTGGAAGATACGTTTAACTTTCTACTTAGGTAGAAATGTCATTATGTCATGTTGTGCCATCACGTGACATAATGGATATGGAACGTGTGTGATACGACGCCTGGAGTCTCACCCTCTGTGACCCAGGGGAGGTAAGAAGGGCAGGGCACAGACACGTTACCAGGAGCTGAGTGGGGCCAACACACAAATAGGTCAACCGTCCCGTTACAGTAGGTTCCTGAAAGGACAAACAAGGACAGAGCAAGAGGCAAACAGAAAAGTACATGAATAATAAAGTGCTACTGCTTATCTCAAAATTAATTTCCATACAGATTAATTGCAGCGCTGACAGTCTGGCTGCAGTACAATTACAATACACATTGTGGCAGAAACATGCTACAATGATACATGCAAGTGGCCAGGGCCAAAAACAAACTGCTCACCAGTTCCTGAGAAGATGCTTTCTGCTAAAGTCCTGGTGCAGTTCTCCCTATATTCATTCCTTTTAGAGATCAACTCTTTGAGCGTTAGCTTCATGGCATCAGCTAATGGGGGATCCTAATGAAAATACAATACAATCAATCACAGAACCACCACCTTTCATGTCAAATAAGAAAATCCAAAAGGAATAGTTCATGATAAAATATGAATGTTTACCACCCCCGGGCCTCAACGATGTGTCAGGAAGACAGAGGGGGAATGTGGTTGTAGTGAGAGTCCACAAGATGGCAGTGTTTGAGTAGAATTCATGCTGAGGTATCTACCTACTCAACCTCAATCGTCTTAGGCGTCTGTTTAGGCAAGTTCACAAGCCTGGGGCTCAACTCAATCCGTCGCCGAAGTTCAGCTCTATCTCGCAATTGAAATGTAAAGGTAATTTCCGATTGAGCCGACATATCCAGGGTGAAAAGGTCCATTGCAGCCATTTTTATGTCAATATCAAATTATTTCTGGGTAACAATTAATAAGTACCTTACCGTGAATGTAAAAAAAAATTAATAAATAAGCTTCTTGGCAAAGACATTTTTCCAGGACTGTCTGTCTGGGAGTGGTCTGAATGGGGAGGGGTAGCTGTTATTGGCAGAGAGGTTTGGAACTCTCCTTATTGGTCTATTACCTCATTTATCACTGGTGACCTAAACTCCATCCCTCAAAAACAGGATGAAATGAATTCAGGCGATCTTTTCAAACAGCTCTTACAATAAAAAGGCATGATCATAATTTTCACAATTTCACAGTATAATTCCAACCTCAGTGTGGAAATGTATATAAAACACAGAATAATCATGTTTTTGACTGCACTGGGTCTTTAACTGTGAATGCAGTCTCCGCAAACACGCTGAACTCCGGTGATATACGGATTGAATCGAGCCCATAATATCATGTGGTCAAACTACTAGAAGTAAAAGTACCGGTTTCATTTAGTCTGAGGGGAGAAATAAACTTGGGAGATTTAACCAGCAGTGCCTCAGTTAGGCTGCATTTACACAGGCAGCCCAATTCAGATCTTTCATCAATTATGTGCATATCTGTTACCCATCTGATTTTTTCAGCAACAACAACAAAAAAACACATTGAATCTGATCTTATACCTTCCAATTTATACCGCTTCCATATGGCTGCATTTACACAAGCAGCCCAATTCAGAGATTTAACCCGATTAATTGGTCTTTCGACCAATTAGATCAAAACTTTTGCTAAATATTTGGGAATATAAGTAGTTTCATTGCACATGAGCTGTCGTTACCATGACATCCACCCCAAAATGTAAAGCAACAGAGATGGGAAATTAGCATTGCATTTGTGTGCTCCTTCAGATGCTACATCAATCTGATACAGGTCACATTTAAAACTATGTGTGGACAGTCAGAAAAAAAAGATTGGAAATATAAAGGAAATCAGATTTGGGTTCTTACCTGCATTTTTATGATCTTGGTCTAAAACTTAAGATTTCTTAACACATGCTTGGGCAATGTTCTTTTTTACCCCCTTTTTCTCCCCAATTTCGTTATTATGATTTTGTCTCATCACTGCAACTCCCCAACTGGCTTGGGAGAGGCGAACGTCGAGTCATGCGTCCTCCGAATCATGACCCGCCAAGCCGCACTTCTTAACATCCGCTAGCTTAACCCAGAAGCCAGCTGCACCAATGTGTCGGAAGAAAAACACAGTTCAACTGATGACCGAAGTCAGCCTGCTGGCACCAGGCCCACCACAAGGAGTCGCTAGAGTGCGATGAGCCAAGTAAAGCACACCCCGACCAGACCCTCCCCAAACTAGGACAAAGCTGGGCCAATTATGCATCGAACTCCAGGCTGTAGTGACGCCGCATCACTGCGATGCAGTACCTTGGACCACTGCTTCACTCGGGAGGCCCAACCTTCTCTTTTGATTCTAGTGATAGACCAACCATTCTCTTCTAATTCTTGTGAAAGACCATCCCATTTCTTCTGATTCTAGTTACAGACCAACCCTTCTGATTCTATTGACATACCAACCATTCTCTTTTGATTCTAGTGACAGACCAACCCTTCTGATTCTATTGACATACCAACCCTTCTCTTCTGATTCTAGTGACAGACCAACCCATCTTTTCTGATTCTAGAGACACACCAACTCTTCTGATTCTAGTGACATACCAACCCTTCTGATTCTAACGACATACCAACCCTTCTGATTCTAGCGACAGACCAACTCTTCTCATCTGATTCTGGAGACAAACCAAACCTTACGATTCTAATGACATACCAACTCTTCTCATCTGATTCTAGTGACATACCAACCCTTCTGATCCTAGTGACAGACCAACCCTTCTGATTCTAGTGACATACCAACCCTTCTCTTCTGATTCTAGTGACAGACCAACCCTTCTGATTCTAGTGACATACCAACCCTTCTGATTCTAGTGACATACCAACCCTTCTCTTCTGATTCTAGTGACAGACCAACCCTTCTGATTCTAGTGACATACCAACACTTATTTTACGATTCTAGTGACAGACCAACCCTTCACTTCCGATTCTAATGACAGACCAACCCTTCTGATTCTAGTGACATACCAACTCTTCTCTTCTGATCCTAGTGACAGACCAACCCTTCACTTCTGATTCTAATGACAGACCAACCCTTCTGATTCTAGTGACATACCAACCCTTCTGATTCTAATGACATACCAACTCTTCTCATCTGATCCTAGTGACAGACCAACCCTTCTGATTCTAGTGACATACCAACCCTTCTCTTCTGATTCTAGTGACAGACCAACCCTTCTGATTCTAGTGACATACCAACCCTTCTGATTCTAGTGACATACCAACCCTTCTCTTCTGATTCTAGTGACAGACCAACCCTTCTGATTCTAGTGACATACCAACACTTATTTTACGATTCTAGTGACAGACCAACCCTTCACTTCTGATTCTAATGACAGACCAACCCTTCTGATTCTAGTGACATACCAACTCTTCTCTTCTGATCCTAGTGACAGACCAACCCTTCACTTCTGATTCTAATGACAGACCAACCCTTCTGATTCTAGTGACATACCAACTCTTCTCATCTGATCCTAGTTACAGACCAACCCTTTTGATTCTAGTGACATACCAACCCTTCTCTTCTGATTCTAGTGACAGACCAACCCTTCTGATTCGAGTCACAAACCAACCCTTCTGATTCTAGTGACAGACCAACCCTTCTGATTCTAGTGACATACCAACACTTATTTTACGATTCTAGTGACAGACGAACCCTTCTCTTCTGATCCTAGTGACAGACCAACCCTTCTGATTCCAGTGACATACCAACCCTTCTCTTCTGATTCTAGTGACAGACCAACCCTTCTGATTCTAGTGACAAACCAACCCTTCTGATTCTAGTGACACACCAACCATTCTGATTGTAGTGACATACAGACCCTTCGGATTCTAGTGACATAGCAATATTTCTAATTCTAGTGACAGACCAACCCTTATTTTCTGATTCTAGTGAGATACCAACCCTTCTCCTCTGATTCTAGTGACAAACCCTTCTCTTCCAATTCTAGTGACAGACCAACCCTCCTGATTCTAGTGACATACCAACTCTTCTCATCTTATTCTAGTGACTTACCAACCCTTCTGATTCTAGTGACTTACCAATCCTTCTCTTTTGATTCTAGTGATAGACCAACCCTTCTGATTCTAGTGACAGACCAACCCTTGTGATTCCAGTGACAGACCAACCCTTCTCCTCTGATTCTAGTGACAGACCAACCCTTCTCTTCTGATTCTAGTGACAGACCCACCCTTCTGATTCTAGTGACAGACCAACCTTTCTGATTCTAGTAACATACTAACCCTACTGATTCTAGTGACATACCAACCCTTCTCTTCTGATTCTAGTGACAGACCAACCATCTGATTCTAGTGACAGACCAACCCTTCTCTTCTGATTCTAGTGACAGACAGACAATTATGTTCTGATTCTAGTGACAGACCAGCCCTTCTCTTTCGATTCTCGTGACAGACCAAACCTTCTCTTCTGATTCTAGTGACAGACCAAACCTTCTCTTCTGATTCTAGTGACAGACCAACCCTTCTCTTCTGATTCTCGTGACAGACCAAACCTTCTCTTCTGATTCTAGTGACAGACCAGCCCTTCTCTTCTGATTCTAGTTACAGACCAAACCTTCTCTTCTGATTCTAGTGACAGACCAGCCCTTCTCTTCTGATTCTAGTGACAGACCAAACCTTCTCTTCTGATTCTAGTGACAGACCAAACCTTCTCTCCTGATTCTAGTGACAGACCAGCCCTTCTCTTCTGATTCTAGTGACAGACCAGCCCATCTCTCCTGATTCTAGTGACAGACCAAACCTTCTCTCCTGATTCTAGTGACAGACCAAACCTTCTCTTCTGATTCTAGTGACAGACCAAACCTTTTCTTCTGATTCTAGTGACAGACCAAACCTTTTCTTCTGATTCTAGTGACAGACCAACCCTTCTCTTCTGATTCTAGTGACAGACCAGCCCTTCTCTTCTGATTCTAGTGACAGACCAGCCCTTCTCTTCTGATTCTAGTGACAGACAAGCCCATCTCTCCTGATTCTAGTGACAGACCAAACCTTCTCTCCTGATTCTAGTGACAGACCAGCCCTTCTCTTCTGATTCTAGTGACAGACCAAACCTTTTCTTCTGATTCTAGTGACAGACCAAACCTTTTCTTCTGATTCTAGTGACAGACCAGCCCTTCTCTTCTGATTCTAGTGACAGACCAACCCTTCTCTTCTGATTCTAGTGACAGACCAGCGCTTCTCTTCTGATTCTAGTGACATACCAACCCTTCTCTTCCTATTTAAAGGTAAACAGAGAATCAAAGTTTCCCATTTAGAATCTGTCGTTCCACGGGTGGGGTGTAGTACCATCCAATGGATTCTATTTCCATGTGTGGTACTCTATCTCTGACTAACATTCCCTGCCTTGCCTTCACTCTCCAGTAGGGATACATATCTCAATGTTTGAGCTGTGTATCCTCCCTGTGCCTGTCCATTCTATCCCCCTCCACACCACCGCCTGTTCCTCTATCCTATAAGAGCGCTCTGACTGTCTAACACTTCAATTACCCATTCTGTCTCCTACCACCAGGTTGTCTGTTTCCTACCACCAGGTTGTCTGTCTCCTACCACCAGGTTGTCTATCTCCTACCACCAGGTTGTCTGTCTCCTACCACCAGGTTGTCTGTCTCCTACCACCAGGTTGTCTGTCTCCTACCACCAGGTTGGCTGTTTCCTACCACCAGGTTGTCTGTCTCCTACCACCAGGTTGTCTGTCTCCTACCACCAGGTTGTCTGTCTCCTACCACCAGGTTGTCTGTCTCCTACCACCAGGTTGTCTATCTCCTATCATCAGGTTGTCTGTCTCCTACCACCAGGTTGTCTGTTTCCTACCACCAGGTTGTCTGTTTCCTACCATCAGGTTGTCTGTCTCCTACCACCAGGTTGTCTGTCTCCTACCACCAGGTTGTCTGTCTCCTACCACCAGGTTGTCTGTCTCCTACCACCAGGTTGTCAGTTTCCTACCACCAGGTTGTCTGTCTCCTACCACCAGGTTGTCTGTTTCCTACCACCAGGTTGTCTGTTTCCTACCACCAGGTTGTCTGTCTCCTACCACCAGGTTGTCTGTCTCCTACCACCAGGTTGTCTGTCTCCTACCACCAGGTTGTCTGTCTCCTACCACCAGGTTGTCTATCTCCTACCACCAGGTTGTCTGTCTCCTACCACCAGGTTGTCTGTCTCCTACCACCAGGTTGTCTGTTTCCTACCACCAGGTTGTCTGTTTCCTACCACCAGGTTGTCTATCTCCTACCACCATGTTGTCTGTTTCCTACCACCGGGTTGTCTGTTTCCTACCACCGGGTTGTCTATCTCCTACCACCAGGTTGTCTGTTTCCTACCACCAGGTTGTCTGTCTCCTACCACCAGGTTGTCTGTCTCCTACCACCAGGTTGTCTGTCTCCTACCACCAGGTTGTCTGTCTCCTACCACCAGGTTGTCTGTTTCCTACCACCAGGTTGTCTTTTTCCTACCACCATGTTGTCTGTCTCCTACCACCAGGTTGTCTGTCTCCTACCACCAGGTTGTCTGTCTCCTACCACCAGGTTGTCTGTCTCCTACCACCAGGTTGTCTGTCTCCTACCACCAGGTTGTCTGTTTCCTACCACCAGGTTGTCTGTCTCCTACCACCAGGGTGTCTGTCTCCTACCACCAGGTTGTCTGTTTCCTACCAACAGGTTGTCTGTCTCCTACCACCAGGTTGTCTGTCTCCTACCACCAGGTTGTATGTCTCCTACCACCAGGTTGTCTGTCTCCTACCACCAGGTTGTCTGTCTCCTACCACCAGGTTGTCTGTCTCCTACCACCAGGTTGTCTGTTTCCTACCACCAGGTTGTCTGTTTCCTACCACCAGGTTGTCTATCTCCTACCACCAGGTTGTCTGTCTCCTACCACCAGGTTGTCTGTCTCCTACCACCAGGTTGTCTGTTTCCTACCACCAGGTTGTCTGTTTCCTACCACCAGGTTGTCTGTTTCCTACCATCAGGTTGTCTGTCTCCTACCACCAGGTTGACTATCTCCTACCACCAGGTTGTCTGTTTCCTACCACCAGGTTGTCTGTCTCCTACCACCAGGTTGTCTGTCTCCTACCACCAGGTTGACTATCTCCTACCACCAGGTTGACTATCTCCTACCACCAGGTTGTCTGTTTCCTACCACCAGGTTGTCTATCTCCTACCACCAGGTTGTCTGTCTCCTACCACCATGTTGTCTGTCTCCTACCACCAGGTTGTCTGTCTCCTACCACCAGGTTGTCTGTCTCCTACCACCAGGTTGTCTGTTTCCTACCACCAGGTTGACTATCTCCTACCACCAGGTTGTCAGTTTCCTACCACCAGGTTGTCTGTCTCCTACCACCAGGTTGTCTATCTCCAACCACCAGGTTGTCTGTTTCCTACCACCAGGTGGTCTATCTCCTACCACCAGGTTGTCTGTTTCCTACCACCAGGTTGTCTGTCTCCAACCACCAGGTTGTCAGTTTCCTACCACCAGGTTGTCTATCTCCTACCACCAGGTTGTCTATCTCCAACCACCAGGTTGTCTGTTTCCTACCACCAGGTTGTCTATCTCCTACCACCAGGTTGTCTGTTTCCTACCACCAGGTTGTCTGTCTCCTACCACCAGGTTGTCTGTTTCCTACCACCAGGTTGTCTGTCTCCTACCACCAGGTTGTCTGTTTCCTACCACCAGGTTGTCTGTTTCCTACCACCAGGTTGTCTGTCTCCTACCACCAGGTTGTCTGTCTCCTACCACCAGGTTGTCTGTTTCCTACCACCAGGTTGTCTGTTTCCTACCACCAGGTTGTCTGTTTCCTACCACCAGGTTGTCTGTCTCCTACCACCAGGTTGTCTGTTTCCTACCACCAGGTTGTCTGTTTCCTACGACCAGGTTGTCTGTTTCCTACCACCAGGTTGTCTGTTTCCTACCACCAGGTTGTCTGTTTCCTACCACCAGGTTGTCTGTCTCCTACCACCAGGTTGTCTGTTTCCTACCACCAGGTTGTCTGTCTCCTACCACCAGGTTGTCTGTTTCCTATCATCAGGTTGTCTGTTTCCTACCACCAGGTTGTCTGTTTCCTACCACCAGGTTGTCTGTCTCCTACCACCAGGTTGTCTGTCTCCTACCACCAGGTTGTCTGTTTCCTACCACCAGGTTGTCTGTTTCCTACCACCAGGTTGTCTGTTTCCTACCACCAGGTTGTCTGTCTCCTACCACCAGGTTGTCTGTTTCCTACCACCAGGTTGTCTGTTTCCTACCACCAGGTTGTCTGTCTCCTACCACCAGGTTGTCTGTTTCCTACCACCAGGTTGTCTGTTTCCTACCACCAGGTTGTCTGTTTCCTACCACCAGGTTGTCTATCTCCTACCACCAGGTTGTCTGTCTCCTACCACCAGGTTGTCTGTTTCCTACCACCAGGTTGTCTGTTTCCTACCACCAGGTTGTCTGTTTCCTACCACCAGGTTGTCTGTTTCCTACCACCAGGTTGTCTGTTTCCTACCACCAGGTTGTCTGTCTCCTACCACCAGGTTGTCTGTTTCCTACCACCAGGTTGTCTGTCTCCTACCACCAGGTTGTCTGTCTCCTACCACCAGGTCGTCTGTCTCCTACCACCAGGTTGTCTGTCTCCTATCATCAGGTTGTCTGGACAGCAGATATCACAGACGAGAGAGAGAGAGAGAGTTTGTGTCGGTCTCTACTTTTATCTGGGGTGAAAAGAAAATACATTTGGCTCGCCTCTACCTTAAAGAGAAAAGGCTTTAAAATCCACAAGACACTTAAGGATTCTGAGCTTAACTCAGTTATAGATTTGGAGAGAGTGCTGATGTCATGTAGGAACCTGGGAATCAAATGTGAGAGATCTCTATTTTTGTGAACAAATGTTTCATTTTGGAGTTAGAAGATTGGTAGCAACATGGCAAATCGTTGTGGAAATCTGTTACAGGAAAAGTCGACTACAAAATCCACAACGCAATGCTCTCTCTATGGGCTGGCTAGTTAGTTAGCTAGCTAGGTAGCCAGCTAGCAAACGTAGCTACACACAATAATACCAAAGACAATATCAGCATGTAATGTAGCTAGTTAGCTGTAAATTGGCCTAAACAAACTGCACTATCAATTTAGGAGTCTACAATCTCACCATGTTCAACCTGCAGATTGATGTGCCTCACAGAGTGGAGCCTAACATTCGCAACTGCAGATATACATTTTGAGGCGATGGGAAACGTTGCCCATTCTACGTCAATGGGCCGGCCGGTGAATTTTATGCAATTCTGGGACAAGGAACGCTCTCCTTCAAGGAGGGAATGGGAGTCTATTGGGCGTCAGCTCAAAAACCCAACATTAGCACGAATTTCATCAACAAGAAATACAACATTACAAATATTTTCTGAGATGTGAGATAATTAACTTGCTATCTGTAGTATCGTATAGCTTTGGAATCGTGACATTACGTACTTTTGAGGAAAATAGGCATTGCTTGATGATTAGCTTAGCAACCACGTGACGCAGCATGACAACGTGAACGCGATTGGTCGACAGCCTGCTGGGTGGGGCGTTATACCTTCCTTCATTCATTGGATTCTTATCTCCTTTCTGTAATATCTCTGGCAATGGCACCATGCAATGCACCCTGAACTAAAGAGAGAGACAAATAGGAAAAATGTACTAGACCCTCTGTTAAAGAAAACATTTCTTGAGGTAGGAATATCGCAAAAATATGATCAATGGCTCATTCAAGAGAAGGCAACCTACCACGTTATGACATCGGGCAGTATTAGACTCTGACATGTATCATAGATGCTTTAACTATCTAAAACTCATATTCCTATTAACTTCCAATGTAGTGAGATCTACTTTATCACAGTGCTACGTCATACCGGACGGATCTCTGCCTGCTTGAACGCCAATAACTCAGATACACATGAAAATATGAAATGACCCAGGGAATCGATATAACATCACTCAGAGATGCACAAAAACAACATAACATTCAAAATGGGTGAACATTTCCTTTAAGGGATGTATTTACAGTAAGCAGAGTTTTAGGAGTTACTCTGATAGAATCATGCTTTGTCGTGCATTCTACAGCAGGTGCTGTATGCTGTATGTCCGTTTCTGGCTGCTCTGGTATACAGCAGATTTTGTGATAATATTCATGTCTGGAGTGATATCTATGGCCATATGTTCGCCATGCCATACAAGCCAGTACATTATCATATAGCCACGTTGCTAAGCAACTCCAGTGTTCTTGCCTATCCCAGTTGCATATCTGTAAAAAATGTATTAAGTACCATAAATTCAGGGCTTATCATCTCACTGAGTCAGTAAGATAGTTTATGGGTTTTACAGTCCAACAGTAGCAACTCATCTTCTCACCTAAATCAGATAGTGGATAAACTGAAATCTATGTTTCTCTGTTGTCAGATTGGATTATTTGTGAGATTACTTTATCACACTTCTTTTTTGTTTTACAGAATATTATTTTTGCCACATTTTACCGAATATTATTTTTGCAACATTTTACAGAATATTATTTTTGCCATATTTTACAGAATATTCTATATGGATATTTTTTACTGGCCGTTCTTTGAGAGCTGACAGAGGAAACAAGTAGGACGAGTTGTTAGGAAGATGTCACATGGTTCCCAAACTGGTGACCATTTTACCTGCAGACTGGAGAGGAGCAGTATGAGTAAGGGAGAGACTGTGGTACTCCCTAGTGCCCACCCTCCTCTGTGCCAGGCCGGTCGTAGCATGGGCATGGCACTTTGTTTACATACAAGCTGGATGGCACTTCCTGGATCCGCCTGCCATCGATGCCTTCTTCACAGTCGTCCTTGTCTTAGGTCTACGCATACACTCCACATGGACACAAGCCTCTCCTCTAAATGGTCCAGTCTTTTCACCACTGTGGTTTTCCAGGTAAAGATGATTATGTTTGATGTGCTTAATGAAGCTGATTCACCGTGTAGGATCTCAGTGCTAGGTTTTTAGGAAACATTTTTTATCATTTGATTTGGCTTCTAAGCAGATTTTCCAAAAGCAGTGTGTAACCTACTGTTGAGGGACGAGACACGGTGTAGGCTCCTCTTGCAGCGTGGGTCTTTCAGCTAAATATGATTTGTGATTTGTTAAGGTTAATCTCTTTAACTGCCTGGTAGAAATGGAGCCTGCTTCTCTCCTGTTTCGGATCTGAGTTTCACTTCTTTTAGTTGTGGTTGATATTCTGAAGATAAATCTTTCCTTAAAGATTCAATGTTTTGGGCGTTGAAGGTGGTATTCTCTTGATTGACAGGTGTTTTGTTAAGATATCCAGTCACTTCTTCGTTTCTTTGAGGCTTTCAATGACAATCCTTTTCCAGATGTGATCAGTCTAGTAAAGATCTCTACATCTCTCCTAGTTTTAGTATTTCATAAAGTTGTCCTTTGTCCTAAATCAAGTGAGTTAGTAAAGTTGTCCTCTGATCTAGATAACGTGAGTTTGTAAAGTTGTCCTCTGTCCCTCAGGTGTATAGTTAAGTTATCATCGGCTTCTTTGTATTTGATAAAGTCTGTCTCCTGCGGGGGTTCTGTTGTCTGTACTCCCTGGTGACCTGAAAGCGACAGAGCGTCTGTGGCTCCTCACCCATCAGCCTGCCCCCCCCTTCTCCGCCCGGCATTCTCCCAGCCAATCAAGATAAGACAAGGGAGAGCTATTTTAACTCTGTAGTCCAGGAGGGGAACGCACACACTTACGTGAATGAATGCATGCAAACTCAAACACCTACGCCAACACAAACATCCACACACACACAAACACAATTCGTGGTAAAGCGTGCAATGTTGATCCATGTCTGCTGCTACAGGTTCAGTGACAGTTTTATGTGGGTGGTTAACTCACAGTAAGAGGGCCTCATCAACAGTATTTGACACTAATGGGATCCCTGTGTGGTCCAATGGATCTACAAACGCACTGCAGGAGCTGCAGTGGCCGTGACCAAACACACAGGATAGATTAGCAGCCAAGGCAACATGTGGTGCTACTGTTGGTACAGACGGTGCAGACAAAATGATACAACATATTGAATCAAATCAACTTTGTCCAAAGTGTATTACTGTGTATGTTTAACAAAAAAAATTGACTTTATAGACAGAGGGAGGGGCTTAAAACTTTATGTGTCACGAAATCTATTATCTCGCCTGCTAATATTGTTACAATTGCTAAGTCTAGGGGTCTTAGGCCTAGTTAACTGGTCTGTCACCTGATTGGATGTGTGCATTAATATGAGAAGTAAGCGTATGCAACCTGGTGTTGACTGCATGAGACAGCCACCTTACCTTGTTTCAGGGCCAGCTCTCTCTCTTGACCTCGTGGTCGGCCAGCACAAACTGATTATTGTTGTTCAATTGTACTGCTGGCATGAATTTACTTGATGTGGAATAGAGTTCCATGTAGTCATGGCTCTATGTACTGCAGTACTGTGCACCTCCCATAGACTTTTCTGGACTTGGGGACTGTGAGACCTCTGGTGGTATGTCTTGTGGGATATGCATGGGTATCCAAGCTGTGTGCCAGTAGTTCAAACAGACAGCTTGGTGCATTCAACATGTCAATACCTCTCACAAATACAAGTAGTGATGAAGTCAATCTCTCCTCCACTTTGAGCCAGGAGAGATTGACATGCATATTTTTAATGGGAGCTCTCTGTGTACATCCAAGGGCCAGCCGTGCTGTCCTGTTCAGAGCCAATTGCAATTTTCCTAAGTCCCTCTTTGTGGCACCTGACCACACGACTGAACAGCAGTCCAGGTGAGACAAAACTAGGGTCTGTAGGACCTGCCTTGTTGATAGTGCTGTTAAGAAAGCAGAGCAGCACTTTATTATAGACAGACTTCTCCCCATCCTAGCTACTGTTGTATCAATATGTTTTGACCATGGCAGTTTACAATCCAGGGTTACTCCAAGCAGTTTAGTCTCCTCAACTTGCTCAATTTCCACATTATTCATTACAAGATTTAGGTTAGGTTTAGGGTTTGGTGAATGATTTGTCCCAAATCAAATGCTTTTAGTATTTGAAATATTTAGGACTAACATATTCCTTGCCACCTATTCTGAGACTAACTGCAGCTCTTTGTTAAGTGTGTTGCTGTCATTTCAGTCGCTGTGGTAGCTGATGTGTATAGTGTTGAGTCATCCACATACATAGACACACTGGCTTTACTGAAGGCCTGTGGCATGTCGTTAGTAAAGATTGAAAAAAGTAAGGGACCTAGACAGCTGCCTTGGGGAATTCCTGATTCTGCCTGGATTTTTTTGAAGAGGCTTCCATTAAAGACCCTCTGTGTTCTATTAGACAGGTAACTCTTTATCCACAATATAGCAGGGGGTGTAAAGCCAACACATACATTTTTCCAGCAACAGAATACGAGTGATAATGTCAAAAGCCGCACTGAAGTCTAAAAAAACGGCCCCCACAATCTTTTTGTCATCAATTTCTCTCAGCCAATCATCAGTCATTTGTAATAAGTGCTTGTAGAATGTCCTTCCCTATTAGTGCGCTGAAAAGGTTGGTAACAGTTTGATTGGTCAGCTCTTTGAGCCAGTTAAGGGGGCTTTACTATTCTTAGGTAGGGGAATAACTTTTGCTTCCCTCCAGGCCTGAGGGCACACACTTTCTAGTAGGTTTAAATTTAAGATAAGGCAAATAGTGGCAATATCGTCCTCTATTATCCTCAGTCATTTTCCATCCAAGTTGTCAGACCCCTGTGGATTGTCATTGTTTCACCTCTTCCACACTTACTGTATGGAATTCAAAATTACAGTTCTTGTCTTTCCGAATTTAGTCAGATACACAGTTGAAATCGGAAGTTTACATACACTTAGGTTGGAGTCATGCAAACTTGTTTTTCAACCACTCCACAAATGTATTGTTAACAAACTATAGTTTTGGCAAGTCGGTTAGGACATCTACTTTGTGCATGATACAAGTAATTTTTCCAACAATTGTTTACTGACAGATTATTTCACTTATAATTCACATATGTATCACAATTCCAGTGGGTCAGAAGTTTACATACACTAAGTTGACTGTGCCTTTAAACAACTTTGAAAATTACAGAAAATTATGTCATGGCTTTAGAAACTTCTGATAGGCTAATTGACATCATTTGAGTCAATTGGGGGTGTACCTGTGGATGTATTTCAAGGCCTACCTTCAAACTCAGTGCCTCTTTTCTTGACATCATGGGACAATCAAAAGAAATCAGCCAAGACCTCAGAAAAACAATTGTAGACCTCCACAAGTCTGTTTCATCCTTCGGAGCAATTTACAAACGTCTGTAGGTACCACGTTCATCTGTACAAACAATAGTAAGCAAGTATAAACACCATGGGACCACACAGCCGTCACACCGCTCAGGAAGGATAGGCGTTCTGTCTCCTAGAGATGAACGTACTTTGGTGCGAAAAGTGCAAATCAATCCCAGAACAACAGCAAAGGACCTTGTGAAGATGCTGGTTCAAACAGGTACAAAAGTATCTATATCCACAGTAAAACGAGTCCTATATCGACATAACTTGAAAGGCCGCTCAGCAAGGAAGAAGCCACTGCTCCAAAACCGAGTCAGATAGATGGAATCATGAGGATGGAAATTATGCAGATATATTGAAGAAACATCTCAAGACATCAGTCAGGAAGTTAAAGCTTGGTCGCAAATAGGTCTTCTAAATGGACAATGACCACAAGCATACTTCCAAAGTTGTGGCAAAATGGCTTAAGGACAACAAAGTCAAGGTATTGGAGTGGCCATCACAAAGCCCTGACCTCAATCCTATAGAACATTTGTGGGCAGAACTGTATAAGTGTGTGCAAGCAAGGAGGCCTACAAACCTGACTCCGTTACACCAGCTCTGTCAGGAGGAATGGGACAAAATTCACCCAATTTATTGTGGGAAGCTTGTGGAAGGCTACCTAAAACATTTGACCCAAGTTAAACAATTTATAGGCAATGCTACCAAATACTAATTGACTGTATGCAAACTTCTGACCCACTGGGAATGTGATGAGAGAAATAAAAGCTGAAATAAATCATTTTCTCTACTCTTATTCTAACATTTCACATTCTTAAAATAAAGTGGTGATCCTAACTGACCTAAGACAGGGAATTTATACGAGAATTAAATGTCAGGATTTGTGAAAAACTGAGTTTAAATGTATTTGGCTCAGGTGTATCTAAACTTCCGACTTCAACTGTACTTGGATGTGTAGTGTCAGCGTTTGTTGCTGGCATGTCATGCCTAAGTTTGCTAATGTTGCAAATGTAAAAATCATTATAGTAGTTGGCAATATCAGTGGTTTTTGTGATGAATGAGCCATCTGAATCAAATAATAATGGAGCGGAGTTTGCCTAATGGAGCGGAGTTGCACCAAAGCTTTTTACTATCATTCATTATGTCATTTAACTTTGTTCCATAGTGTAGTTTCTTCTTCTTTTTGTTCAGTTTAGTCACATGATTTCTCAATCTGCAGTAAGTTAGCCAATCGGTTGTACAGCCAGAACTATTTGCCATCTCCTTTGCCTCATCGCTCTCAACCATACCATTTTTCAATTCCTCATCTATACACAGGGATTTAACAGTTTTTACAGTAATTTTCTTAATGGGTTCGTTACTGTACTTAAGTATTTTTTGGGGGGGTATCTGTACTTTACTTTACTATTTATATTTCTGTTGACTTTTACTTTTACTTCACTACATTAAAAAAGTATACTTTTACTCCAATACATTTCCCCTGACACCTTCGTTACAAAATCAAAAAACAAAAAACCCCGAAAAAACAAATTATGTTGGGAAAAAGATGCAAGCAACATCGGCGAGTCGGCACATTCATGGGTGAACTTGTTTTGCTAGGCAGCAGGCGATGACATGCTTGTTAACAAGCTAGCTAACTGGTAGTTTCTGAATCTGGGCACATTTTAGTCAGCTAACGTAAGTCTAGCCAAATAACTTTTCTCTAAACACCTGGTCAAGCTAGCTAACTGATAGCTTTTGAATTTTAGCTAACACCCAGTTAGCTAGCCATTTTATTTATTGTGTTAGTTGATAAAGTTGTTCTTACCCTGCTAATTACCGTAGACTTACGGTAATTGACGTAACCTACCAGCTAGATCAATTAACATCGTTTTTCCCTCATTGTAATATTATACAGTGGTCACAAACTCACACTTAACTAATGTTGTTTATAGCTTTAAAATTAGTATCTTATACCTTAAGTTTTTGGTGATGGTAGTTTTCTAGCTAAGTAACTGTCTTTCACTTTTCCTTTTCTTCTTATTTCAGAGAAAGCTTAAACACCATCTTAAGAAGTATGGAGAACTGGCGGCAAACACACTGAAGAGAAAACATGGCCCCAAAACTCCCTCCACAATCAAGCAGAGCAGTTGGAGTTGACCACATCAGTGAATCTTACAAAAAAAGTGTCGTGTTCAACATTCAGCAAGTGCCAACCATTTTGGAACAAATGCGGAAGATCCACAATTGCAGCCGATACGGTTGAAGATGCTTGCGATCTCCAGCTTCTGCGCCCGAATACTACAAGGTTGAACTTCTGGTTCATGGCTGTAGAAGGATTGTCAAAGACAAAGAGAGTTCTCTACACAAACTTTGAGGTTCCAATGTAAGTTAGGATTGTGCATTACTTTGTCATAATTTAAGGTCTTGAATGTTCTCTAAATCTGTTGCAGTGTTTCCTGACTTTGCTTGGGGACTAATAACTGTTTCACATGTTGTAGCCATAAACTATCATTGATCAATTTAGTCAACTACTCTTCCAGCCATTGATTACTGTAGTTAAATCAGGTGAAATGGTTAGTGGTCCCCTTTGTATCGGGTTAGAAAACACAGTATTATTATATATATATATTTTTTTTTCATAGTTTCAATCCAGCTGATCTTGCCTTCCTCACAGAGTATGCTGCCACCATGAGCCCAGTCGCAAAGGCCATCAACATCCTGCAGGCTGAAACCAATGTCCAGATGGGGTGGCTTCTTCCTACTATTAACCTGCTGATCACAAAACTTGACCGAATCGAGTTGTCCCTGAATTACTGAAAGCCTCTGGTAGATGCGTTACAACTGGGACTGAATCAAGTTGTTCCTGAATTACTGTAAGCCTCTGGTAGATGCGTTACAACTGGGACTGAAGTAGCGCTTCAGCCACATGTTTCACGACCCTGAGCTGATCGCAGCAACTCCCCAAATTCAAAACAACGTGGACAAAGGATGAAGCCACCATCAAAATGGGTAAGACAACGTGTTTAATTAACAGTATTTTATTATTCATAAACAACTGTGTATAGTGTACAGTTTGACACTTCATAGATCTGAGAACCACCCATTTAAACTACATTCCTGACTTTGTGGTTCAGGTCCAATGAGTAACCTACTTAGCCCTGTTTCTTGGATGGGGGATGGATTAATGTAGGCTCACAACTGCATGATGTCTATTGTCATCTTCCTTGTATTTCAGGAATGGACTACATCAAGGACCACCTGGAAGAACCCTTGCTGCAGCTAGGTGATGGCACCAGTTCATCAGATGAGGAGGACTTCTTCTCTGCTTTGAAAATGTCTCAAGCACAAGAAAGCTCCAAACAGCTGGACGGATAACTGGCCTGTTCAGCGGATCATATGGATTTGCTCAAGTCCTTCCCGGCAGTCTGTAAGCTGTTCTCTGAGCTTAAACACAGCCTTACCTGCATCAGCTGCCTGTGAAAGGCTGTTCAGCATTGCAGGACTTGTTTCAAGCCCCCGGAGAACAAGGCTGGATGCCACAAACTTTGAAAAACAGCTTTTACTGAAGATGAACCATAAATTCTTCAACTTCAAGTAATGACAGCTTAACGCTAGCAAGCCCAAGGACACTGATGCCTAATGCGTTTTGTTAATTTATGTTTAAAATTCACATGTTATATGTGTCCTTGTTACAAAGGCATGACCTGACACCCTGATTTCTAATACAGTTCCATCAGTGGTGATGTCCTCATATTCCAACAGTGAGGTTGTGTGTACAGGGTTGTATTATAGGATGTTGTGATTGTGACTGTGATTGTAAGTGCTTACGTTTACTGGCTATATTCCTTCATTTTTAAGGCAAAATTCTATTTTGTCTGTAAGAGATGTATTTTGAAGTGTTACCTATTTGAGAATCCACTTTTTTCTTCTTGCATCCGTAAGACTGTTACCTTTCAGAAAAGCTCAAACCAAATTAAAGGTCTGTTTAGCCTTTTAGCCGACTCTTACGTTTCATACTTTTACTTTTGATACTTAAATACATCCACCACTGCTTAAAATAAGGAATTTATTGTTTAACATTTACTTTAACTTTGAACTTTTACTCAAGTTTGATTGAGTACTCTTTATACCACTGCACTTAAGTACATTTAAAACCAGATAATTTTAGACTTTTACTCAAGTAGTGTTTGACTTTGTGAATTTCACTTATACTTAAGTAATTTTCTATTAAGGAATCTTTACTTTTACTCAAGTATGACAACTGAGTACTTTTTCCACCTCTGCTGTACTGTTTGTAACTACCCTGGTAAGTTGATTGATATCCTGAACCAGGTTGGAGGCTCTAGTTACAGTTTGAAGCTTTCTCTTGAGTGGGCAGCTTGATGAAAGCCAGTCAACATTTAAATCATCCAGAAAATATACCTCTCTATTGACATCAATTACATTATCAAGGATTTCACACGTTATCCAGATACTGACTGTTAACACTTGATGGTCTATAGCAGCTTCCTACCAGAATGGGCTTTAGGTGAGGAAGGTGAACCTGTAGCCATATTACTTAAACAGTATTTAACATAAGATCATCTCTGATCTTTACAGTTCTGAATATAAACCGCAACACCGCCCTCGTTGACATTTATGTATTTTCTGTAAATGTTATAACCTTGTATTGCTACCACTGTATCATCAAAGGTATTATCTAAGTGAGTTTCAGAGAATATGAATGTCATCTGTAACTAGCAAATTATTGATTTCATGAACCTTGTTTCTTAAAACCTCTTTGGGCTAGGTGGGGCGCTAGTGACCCACATCGACAACATCTGGTGAAATTGCAGAGTGCGAAATTCAAAATACAAAAGTCTTCATATTAAACATTCATGAACATACAAGTGTCCTACATCATTTAAAAGCTTACTTTCTTGTTAATCCAACCGCGTTGTCAGATTTCAAAAAGGCTTTTTCGGCGAAAGCATACCATGCGATTATCTGAGGACAGCGCCCCGCATACACCAGCATTAAAAACATTTTCCAAACCAGCAGAGGCGT
This sequence comes from Salvelinus alpinus, assembly GCF_045679555.1. Lineage (NCBI taxonomy): Eukaryota > Metazoa > Chordata > Actinopteri > Salmoniformes > Salmonidae > Salvelinus > Salvelinus alpinus. The sequence continues at coordinate 10,092,929 of NC_092088.1, read as the reverse complement.
CACAAAAATCAGAAATAGCGATAAAATAAATCACTTACCTTTGAAGATCTTACTCTGTTTGCAATCCCAAGGGTCCCAGCTACACAACAAATGGTCATTTTGTTCGATAAAGTCCTTCTTTATATCCCAAAAAAGTCAGTTTAGTTGGTGCGTTTGATTCAGTAATCCACCCATTCCACTCGTTCAACATGCAGACAAAGGAATCCGAAAAGTTACCAATAAACTTTGTCCAAACAAGTCAAAAAGCATTTCTAATCAATCCTCAGGTACCCAATAAACGATACAATTTAAGACGGAATGCAGTATGTTCAATACAGGAGATAAATAACGAGGTGTGTGCACTCATCCACGCGCGCCACAAGAATACAGTCAGAATGAGAGCCACCTTGAAAAACTACAAATACTAATTCATTTTTTCAAATAACAAGCCTGAAACCCTTTCTAAAGACTGTTGACATCTAGTGGAAGCCATAGGAACTGCAATCTGGGAGGAATTCCTTTGAATATCCCATAGACAAGCATTTGAATGGACTGTGACCTAAAAATAAAAAATTCAGGATGGATTACTATTAGAACATTATTCGAACAGTTTTAAAAACTTCACAGTGTTTTCTATCCAATGCTTCCAGTTATATGCATATCCTAGCTTCTGGGCCTGAGTAACAGGCAGTTTACTTTGGGCACGTCAGTCATCCGAACTTCCGAATACTACCCCCTAGCCTTAAGCTACATGTGTTAACGCGGGCTATTTTTAACATTGTGTCTTACAATGCCCCTACGATAATGTACATTTGCTAAAGCATTATGACAACTCACGACACAGTGGTAGGGATTAAATTAGCTGGATTTGGGTCATTGATAAATCATTGTGTTAACGCAGCCTTATTATGCTGTGAAAGGATCCAGGAACACAAATGATTTTGGTGGATCCCATCCTCCTTATAATACGAGCTTTGTTTCCAGAAGGTATCCATCAACTGGAGTAATTGTCTTTTAATTACAGGGTGATCTAGTGCTGTGATAAACGGGGCAGATTTGACAGTCAATCCATCCCAGTGGTATAGGGGTTATGATGACAAAGGAAATAAGGCTCCACTGTGACCAGTCACACAATATATTTGTGACTTTGAAATATACTAAACATTCAACACATTTTTTTTCTACACTTGGCTCCTTAAACATGGCTGTATAAAGTCAAGATGTAGTCATATGTCAGCATTATCTTAACTAACAATTAACAGTTTAAGGGGGTTTACAAGACAATGAAAATATATAGAGAAATTATCTCAGGTCCCAGACAGATTAAATGTGATAAAAGCAATTTCACGGAGACATGGCCTTAGGGTAGCCCTGGTATTGCTACCTCATGCCAATGATGATCTCTGTGTGTGTATATGTATGTACAGTACCAGTCAAAAGTTTGGACACACCTACTCATTCAAGGGTTTTTATTTTTACTTTTTTCAACATTGTAGAATAATAGTGAAGACATCAAAACTATGAAATAACACATATGGAATCATGTCTTAATCAATAAAGTGTTAAACAAATCAAAATGTATTTTATATTTGAGATTCTTCAAATAGCCACCCTTTGCCTTGATGACAGCTTTGCACACTCTTGGCATTCTCTCAACAAGCTTCATGAGGTAGTCACCTGGAATGCATTTCAAGCATTTGAATGGTGGTCTTGGTGGTTCCAAACTTCTTCCATGTAAGAATGATGGAGGCCACTGTGTTCTTGAGGACCTTCAATGCTGCAGAATGTTTTTGGTATCCTTCCCCAGATCTGTGCCTCGACACAATCCTGTCTTGGAGCTCTATTGACAGTTCCTTTCACCTCATAGCTTGGTTTTTGCTCTGACATGCGCTATCAACCTTATGTAGACAGGAGTGTTTCTTTACAAATCATGTCCAATCAATTGAATTTACCACAGGTGGCCTTCAATCAAGTTGTAGAAAACTCTCAAGGATGATCAATGGAAACAAGATGCTGAATACTTATGTAAAAAAGGTATTTCTATTTTTCATTTTTTATAAATTTGCAAAATTGTCTAAAAACCTATTTTTGCCTTGTCATTATGGGGTATTGTGTGTAGATTGCTGAGTCATATTTTTTTATTTAATTAATTTTAGAATAAGGCTGTAACGTAACAAAATGTGGAAAAAGTCAAGGGGGCTGATTACTTTCCGAAGGCACTGTATAGATGAAGATGGTGAATCCTCCTCACTGCAGGGACAATAAGTATCCTGGTGGAGCTCACTGGTCCAAAATATGACAAAAGAAACAGATTGCATTGTTTTAAAAGCTAATGACACTAACATGGTATTTTCAAAGATATTTTTTAGGTCTACTGATTTAATAATCAAAGAGTTGACAATGGAGTTGACAATGGAGTCATCGTCTGCTGCTTTCTGTCTATCATAGCCCATGATTAATACCCGCTTCATTCTATAATCAAACCTGAATTGCTGATAGCTGAGAAAATGCCTCTTCAAAGGAAGCTTAACGTCAGCAGAAACTTACTGTACAGGATTCTTTAAAGGCCCAGTGCAGTCAAAATGACTTTTTTTCCGTTTTTTTGTATCATATTGTAGAACAGCTGATGAAACTAACACTGTAAAAGTGTGAAAAAATGTATCAGTGTTACACAATATATACAAAAGTATGTAGACACCCATTCAAATGAGTGGATTCGGCTATTTCAGCCACACCCGTTGCTGACAGGTGTAGAAAATTGAGCAGACAGCCATGAAATCTCCGTAGACAAGCGGTAGAATGGCTCGTACTGAAAAGCTCGGTGACTTTCAACGTTCCACCATTGTAGGATGCCACCTTTCCAAAAAGTAAATTCGTAAAATTTCTGCCCTGCTAGAGCTGCCCCGGTCAACTGTAAGTGCTATCATTGTGAAGTGGAAACATCTAGGAGCAACAACGGCTCAGCCGTGAAAAATCGTCTGTCCTCGGATGCAAAACGTACTACCCAGTTCCAAACTGCATCTGGAAGCAACTGTTTGTTAGGAGCTTCATGAAATGGGTTTCCTTTGCTCAGCAGCCGCACAAAAGCCTAAGATCACCATGTGCAATACCAAGCATCGTCTGGAGTGGTGTAAAGCTCGCTACCATTGGACTCTTGAGCAGTGGAAATGCTTTCTCTGGAGTGATGAATCATACTTCACCATCTGCCAGTCTGACGGACTAGTCTGGGTTTGGAGGATACCAGGAGAACGCTACCTGTCCCAATGCATGGTGCCAACTGTAAAGTTTGGTGGATGAGGAATAATGGTCTGGGGCTGTTTATGGTTCGAGCCCCATAGTTCCAGTGAAGTGAAATCTTAACGCTACAGCACACAATTAGATTCTAGACCATTCTGTGCTTCCAACTTTGTGGCAACAGTTTGGGGAAGGCCCTTTCCTGTTTCAGCATGACAATGCCCCCGTGCACAAAGCGAGGTCCATACAGAAATGGTTTGTTGAGATCAGCCCTGACCTCAACCCCATCGAACACATTTGGGATGAATTGGAACACCGACTGCGAGTCAGGCCTAATCGCCCAACATCAGTGCCCGACCTCACTAATGCTCTTGTGGCTGAATGGAAGCAAGTCCCCGCATCAATTTTCCAATCTTTTTTTGAAAATCCTTCACAGAAGAGTAGTGATGATGTCCATCTCTCCTCCACTTTGAGTCATGAGAGATTGACATGCATATTATTAATGTTAGCTCTCCGTGTACATTTAACAGGCAGCCGTGCTGCCCTGTTCTGAGCCAATTGTAATTTTCCGACGTCCCTCTTTGTGGCACCTGACCCCACGACTGGACAGTTGTCCAGGTGCAACAACACTAGAGCCTGTAGGACCTGCCTTGTTGATAGTGTTGTTTATGGTGCGTGCTTATTAGTAACTGGAATTAGACATTTCCAAACGTGTGAAGTGCAACGTCTGATTGCTCCTCATTACACAGCGCAGACCAACACATATTCTTTACATCGTCAACACAGGAATCACTACCCAACGTATTGTATGACCTCTTATACATAATATTAGGCCTTTGGAACTTTGGTTTTCCAAGATATGCCTACTATATTGTGATCACTACATCCAATGGATTTGGATACTGCTTTCATGTCACGATCTTCTTTGGGAGAAAGAGAGGAGGACCAAAACGCAGCGTGATGTGAATCCATTCTTCTTATTTATTAAATGAAGAACACTTAAACTAACTATACAAACTAAACAAAATAGCAAACGACCGTGACGCTAATGAAACCGAGTGCAGACATGCAACATCAACTAACATAGACAATCACCCACAACCCACAATGACAAAACAGGCTACCTAAATATGGTTCCCAATCAGAGACAATGACTACCACCTGCCTCTGATTGAGAACCATATCAGGCCAAACAACAAACCCAACATAGAAACACAAAACATAGAATACCCACCCAACTCACGCCCTGACCACACTAAAACAAAGAAAATACAAAAGAACTATGGTCAGAACGTGACATTTCAAGGACATTTCTGCAGCATTGGTAAAGATGTGATCAATACATGTTAATGATTTCATTCCTGTGCTGTTTGTAACTAGCCAGGTAGGTTGATTGATAACCTGAACCAGGTTGTAGGCAATGATTACAGTTTGAAGCTTTTTCTTGAGTGGGCTGCTTGATGAAAGCCAGTCAATATTTAAATCAACCAGAAAATATAGCTCTCTGTTGATATCGCATACATTCCAGGTTCTAATTTAGAACCTTATGAGTATGGTTCTTTATAAAACCTTCAAAAAGGTTCTATATGGCACCAATAAGGGTTCCACTAATGCTACACGCTAAATAACCCCTATATGGTATTATTGAGAACCATTATGTTTTAGTGTGTACTGATGAGCATTTCATTAACCAGATCACAGTTCACACACAGCAGCTTATAATGGCAGACAGTCAGCGGCGAGTGTCTGCGTAGTGTCACACATTTAAAGAGAGCTATTACAGTAATGAGCTATCTGGGTTTGTTTCCTGTTAGCTCGGCTTTGATTCTACCAGTATTTCATCTTAGCCAACTATTAGCCGTAACGGTGAACTTGGCCTGAACTGTGAAGATGGCAGTATTTAGTTTGTTGGGGTTTCTATTACATTTGTGCATCATGGAATCACTGTACCATTCTCTCCCTGTCATGTGAAAAACAAATACAGACAAAGCATTCCACTTTGTTGTTCCGTGTCGTACGGCGGGGCTGGAGTAGATTTCTAATGCATTCCCATGACCTCTTGCTTGAGGTCAAAATATACTTTTGACAAAATCAGTAGACACAGAGCAGACGATACTTGAGTTTGAGTTTGAGTTTATTTTTATTTTTACAGGGACAGTGCACATTAATCAACGTTTCAGTAAAAGTGCCGGTTTTAGCCAGCCGGCTAATTTTCAACCGCAGTCCCTGGGCAGGTTATTAAAAACAATTACAATATAGACAATAGCAACATAGAACAAGCAAGACATAGCAACATAGGACAAGAAAGACGTAGCATACAGACAGAGCAACATAGAACAAAAAGCAGCAAGACAAAATTCATAAAAGCAACAAAGTGTTTCCACACCTCACAAGTTACAGACAACAGACATGGAAAGCGGCAACACACAGCTAGGGACCATGTTCACAAATCTGATTGACCTTTAGCCATGTCTTCAAGCATTTTGTGAAAGTGTGATATGTGGTGCAGTTATGTGTGTCTGATGGCAGTGTATTCCAGACATGGGAAGCTCTCACAGAGAAAGCGGATTTACTAAAGGTGCTTTTCCTTAGGGGAACTATACAGTCACCTCTCATGGCAGACCTTGTGGATCTGCTGCCATATGTTTGGGTTTTCTGTTTAACAAAAATACTGAGTGGAGGGGGAGCCAAGCCATTTAGGATCTTGAATACAAGACATGCATCGGTGTATTGCACAAGATTTTCCCAACTCAGGAGCTCATGCTTTCTGAGGATGTGACAGTGATGATGGCTATTGGGCTTCCTATCAAGCACTTTGAGAGCCTGTTTGTAGACAGACTGAATAGGTCTTACTGTTGTACAGCAAGCTTGGGCCCAACTAGTCAAGCAGTATGTTAAGTGGGGGAGTATCATAGATTTGAAGTACAGTTTTGCTACCTCTGTAGTCAAACAATTTCGTATAAATCGGAAATTAGCTAGGTTGAATTTGGTTATTTGAATTACCTTTTTCACATGCTTTTTAAAAGAGAGGTTGGAATCAAGTACGATGCCAAGGTACTAAAAATCAGATACCATCTGGAGCTTCTCCCCTGACACATAGACATCTGGCTCAGTAGCATCTGTTGCCCTCTTTGTGAAGAACATGCAAACAGTTTTTTTCACATTGAGATGCAAACACGAGTCACTGAGCCACTTTGTAACCTGGACCATTACAGTAGTGAGTTCTTGTGCAGCTTGTTGTTTGCTCTTTGCATGCACATATATCACTGTATCATCTGCATACATTTGAACTTCAGACCCAGTACAGACAGAAGGCAGATCATTAATGTACAGGCTGAACAGGAGGGGCCCCAGTATTGACCCTTGGGGCACGCCCACATCATAACTAAGAGTGGGCGACAGCTCATTGCTCACTCTGACACACTGAGTTCTGCCTTCAAGGTATGATTTCATCCATCTCAAGGCATCAGGGGAAAAGTTGAACTTGGACAATTTTGTGATGAGAATCTCATGGTTAACAGTATCAAAAGCCTTCCTTAGGTCCAGAAACACAGCCCCAACAGCACCCCCTTTGTCCATCTTGGACTTCACATTTTCCAGAAGAAAGCAGTTGGCCGTTTCTGTGGAGTGTTTCGCTCTAAAGCCAAACTGCATGGAGTGTAATGTGAAGGGGCTGTTGTTGAGGTGGGCAATCAGTTGTTCTGCTACACACTTTTCAGCAACCTTTGACACCACAGGTAGTATACTAATGGGCCTGTAGTTACTCACGTCAGCAGGGTCGCCTGATTTAAAGATGGCCGTTATTATGGCCGACTTCCATACCCTTGGAAACACACCGAGACCAATAGATGTGTTGGTGACCTTAGTAACGGGGCCAATGAGTGACTCTTTGTAGTTTTTAAGAAAGGTAGAGTCCATCCCAAACACATCTTTGGCTTTAGAGTTCTTTAGTGAGCTAATCACCTTGTCCACCTTTGACTCAGAAACCTCCCTTATGATGAAGACAGGTTGAGTGTCATTCACTGGCACTGAGCCCAAGCAACCAGTAGAAATACAAGGGTGAAATAGATGAAAGTACTCTTCCCAAGTACATCCTCAAGTCTCTTTCAAAGTATGTCCTTTCTTTTGTCTCTCACTTCTCAGCTAGAAGTATTTTCCGCTGATTTATAGTCAATACTCCAAAGTGGCGTGGTAGAAATGCATTACAGCAGGGCCCTCACAACAGCAAAGACCCATCTATGCCAAACAACGGTCTGCTGCTAGCATTGCACGCAATTGAGGTACTAAAAGCATTGAGCGAGTTGAGCTAAATGATAAATGTATTTTCAGAGAAAGCTGTGCTTTTGTTCGACATGGCAGCAACACTGTGAAAACTGATTTCCCCAAACCCTTCTGCTTCAGAGAGGATCCAATATGGGTCAGAGGTATTGGATTTTTGCTTCTTCAAACAATCGGAATGATGAAACGAGACAGGCAGGCATTTGCTTTGTGATATTTTCTTTCTGCATCACAAGCAAATATATATTTTACAAATGTCCTGGCCGCAGATGGGTCATCGAGGCATTCTGTACTTTGGAAGAAACATATAACACAGGTTAAAGACAAACACATACATACCATTTGTTTGTGATAGATGATGAAAGAGAATGACTGACAGCAGTGGAGGCTGCTGAGGGGAGGACGGCTCATAGTAACGGCTGTAACGGAGCAAATGGCATGACATCAAACCCTTGGAAACCATATGTTTGATGTGTTTGATGCCCTTCCGCTAATTGCGCTCCAGCCATTACCACGAGCCCGTCCTCCCCAATTAAGGTGCCACCAACCTCCTGTGATTGACAGAGATAGTGCAGATTTGAGATGTTAATCGCAACATTTTACAACAACGATACCAAACAAAAGATTAAAACAAATGATAAAGAAGAGTCATTCATAAAAGTGTTTTAACATGTACTCATTATGCACAAATCTAAATGTTTCTAAATGTATGAATGGTGTTATAATTTATACTGTAGACCTACATTTGACATCAAACCTCAAAGTTAAAGCTCTCTGGATGCCAACACAAACAGGCATAAAGCCATTAAAAAAAATCTATAAAGAATCATAAATCTGGTTGTAAATGGGTAAAAAAGTGTTTAGCTCTCAGGACAGGTGCTATGTGCGATGTTAAACAGTTTGCTGGGCGGATACATAAACTGTTTGGTTCATTCTTTCATTCTGTCGTGTTTAGGCTTGATGCTTTGATTGTTTTTTAGGTGAAAATGTACAAACACTTCCTGGTAAAAAGTCAGCAGGCAGTGTGGCGTGAGAAAGACAGAGCAGGGGATTGGTGTGTGTTGTTTACATTCTTCCCCAGGCAGAGAGTAATGGCAGGGCCCCCAGGGGATGGCTGATGAGCGCAGCGATTCATAGCAGGAAAAACAAACACGTTGAAAGAGAGAGCGAGAGAGAGAGAGAGCGAGCGAGCGAGCGAGAGAGAGAGAGCGAGCGAGAGAGAGAGCGAGAGCGAGAGAGAGGGAGAGTTCACAGTCAGTCCACTGACACCCCTATCAGATCACAGCAACATCACAGTCTACTTGAACAGAGCTTTGCTCTGAGGCATCAAAGCCAAAGGAACTGATTAATATTAAGAAATGCTATAGATGGAAAGAAACTAGTGTGGAAATCTACCAAAAAACGAATTAGGCAACAACAAATTCAATCACTAATAGACAATTTCCTGGACAAAATGTTTCCCTGTAATAGTGAAATTGTAAACTTGGCAGTAGAAAACCTAAATAGTATATTTGACCTCTCAGCTTCCCTATCAAATCTAAACATTTCAAGCTGACTACTTTAGGGAATGAACAACAATGGCAAATGGTTTGATGAAGAATGCAAAAAATCTAAGAAAGAAACTGAAAAAGCTATCCAACCAAAAACAGAGAGACCCAGAAAACCTGAGCCAACACCTTCACTATGGTGAATCACTAAAACAATACAGAAATACACTATGGAAAGGAAGGAAATGCACGTCCAAAATCAGCTCAATTAACTGAAGAATCCATAGAATCTAACCACTTCTGGGAAAATTTTTAAACTCTAAACAAACAACAACACTAAGAGTTATCTATCCAAAACGGAGATGTATGGATAAACCACTTCTCCAATCTTTTTGGCTCTATAACAAAGAATAAAGAGCAAAAACATATACATGATCAAATACAAATCTTAGAATCAATTATTAAAGACTACCAGAACCCACTGGATTCTCCAATTACACTGAATGACCTACAGGACAAAATACAAACCCTCCAACCCAAAAACGCATGTGGGGTTGATGGTATCCTAAATTCAATTATAAAATATACAGACCACAAATTCCAATTGGCTATACTTAAACTCTTTAACATCATCCTCAGCTCTGGCATATTTCCCAATATTTGGAACCAAGGACTGATCACCCCAATCCACAAAAGAGAAGACAAATTTGACCCCAATAACTACCTTGGGATATGCGTCAACAGCAACCTTGGGGAAATCCTCTACATTATCCTTAACAGCAGAGTCATACATTTCCTCAGCGAAACAATGTACTGAGCAAATGTCAAATTGGCCTTTTACCAAATTACTGTTCGACAGACCACGTATTCACCCTACAAACCCAAATTGACAAACAAACAAACCATAACAAAGGCAAAGTATTCTCATGCTTTGTTAATTTCAAAAAAGCTTTCGACTCCATTTAGCACGAGGGCCTGGTATACAAATTGATGGAAAGTGGAGTTGGGGGAAAAACATACAACATTATAAAATCCATGTACACAAACAACAAGTGTGCGGTTAGAATTGGCAAGAAACACACATTTCTTTCCACAGGACTGGGGGTGAGACATGGATACAGCTTAAGCCCTACCCTCTTCAACATATACATTAATGAAATGGCAAGGGCACTAGAACAGTATGCAGCACCCGGTCTCACCCTAATAGAATCTGAAGTTAAATGTCTACTGTTTGCTGAGCACTAGAGCACACAAAAAACTATACATACCTCTGCCTAAACATCAGCGCAACATGTAACTTCCACAAAGCTGTGAACGATCTGAGAGACAAGGCAAGAGGCCCTTCTATGCCAACAAAAGGAACATAAAATTCGACATATCAATTAGGATCTGGCTAAAAAATACTTGAATCAGTTATAGAACCCATTGCCCTTTATGGTTGTGGGGTCTGGGCTCCGCTCACCAATCAAGAATTCACAAAATGGGACAAACACCAAATTGAGATTCTGCATGCAGAATTCTGCGAAAATGTCCTCTGTGTACAACGTAAAACACAAAATAATGCATACAGAACATGCAATATTTTTCAAAATCCAGAAAATGTAATTAAATTAAATTCTACAACAACCTAAAAGGAAGCAATTCCCAAACCTTCCATGACAAATTCACCACCATTGATGGCTTTGTCATCAAAGGTGACTCTTCTGGATAAGAGTCCCCTAAGCAAGCTGGTCTTGGGACTCTGTTCACAAACACAAACAGACCCCACAGAGCCCCAGGACAGCAACACAATTAGACCCAACCAAATCAAGGAGAAAATAAAAAGATAATTACTTGACACATTGGAAAGAATTAACAAAAAAACTGAGCAAACTAGAATGCTATTTATCCCTAAACAGAGAGTACACAGTGGTAGAATACCTGACCACTGTGACTGACCCAAAATTAAGGAAATCTTTGACTATGTACAGACTCAGTGAGCAAAGCCTTGCTATTGAGAAAGGCCGCCGAAGGCAGACCAGCTTCTCAAGAGAAGACAGGCCATGTGCACACTTCCCACAAAATGAGGTGGAAACTGAGCTGCACTTCCTAACCTCCTGCCAAATGTATGACCATGTCAGAGACACATACAGTGCCTTGCAAAAGTATTCATCCTCCAAATTGGTGAAGTGAAATGAAAAAAATTACTTGTTTCAAAACATTCAAAAAAATAAAACCGGAAAAGTGGTGCGTGCATATCTATTCACCCCCTTTGCTATGAAGCCCCTAAATAAGATCTGGTGCAACCAATTACCTTCAGAAGTCACATAATTTGTTTGATTGCACACAGGTGGACTTTATTTAAGTTTCGCATGACCTGTCACATGATATCAGTACATATACAGCTGTTCTGAAAGGCCCCAGAGTCTGCAACACCACTAAGCAAGGGGCACCACCAAGCAAGCGGCACCATGAAGACCAAGGAACTCTCCAAACAGGTCAGGGACAAAGTTTTGGAGAAGTACAGATCAGGGTTGGGTTATAAAAAAATATCAGAAACTTTGAACATCCCACGGAGCACCATTAAATCCATTATTAAAAAATTGAAAGAATATGGCACCACAACAAACTTGCCAAGAGGGCAGACCAAAAGTCACGGACCAGGCAAGGATTAATCAGAGAGGCAACAAAGAGACCAAAGATAACCCTGAAGGAGCTGCAAAGCTTCACAGTGGAGATTGGAGTATCTGTCCATAGGACCACTTTAAGCCATACACTCCACCGAGCTGGGCTTTATGGAAGAGTGTCCAGAAAAAAAGCCATTGCTTAAAGAAAAAAATAAGCAAACACGTTTGGTGTTCGCCAAAAGGCATGTGGGAGACTCCCCAAACATATGGAAGAAGGTACTCTGGTCAGATGAGACAAAAATGTAGCTTTTTGGCCATCAAGGAAAACGCTATGTCTGACGCAAACCCAACACTTCTCATCACCCTGAGAACACCATCCCCACAGTGAAGCATGGTGGTGGCAGCATCATGCTGTGGGGATGTTTTCTATCGGCAGGGACTGGGAAACTGGTCAGAATTGAAGGAATGATGGATGACGCTAAATACAGGGAAATTCTTGAGGGAAACATGTTTCAGTCTTCCAGAGATTTGAAACTGTGACCAAGGTTCACCTTCCAGCAGGACACTGACCCTAAGCATACTGCTAAAGCAACACTAGAGTGGTTTAAGGGGAAACATTTACATGTCTTGGAATGGCCTAGTCAAAGCCCAGATCTCAATCAAATTGAGAATCTGTGGTATGACTTACAGATTGCTGTACACCAGCAAAACCCATCCAACTTGAAGGAGCTGGATCAGTTTTGTCTTGAAGAACAGACAAAACTCCCAGTGACTAGATGTGACAAGCTAATAGAGACATACCCAAAGAGACTTGCAACTGTAATTGCTGCAAAAGGTGGCTCTACAAAGTATTGACTTTAGGGGGGTGAATAGTTATGCACGCTCAAGTTTTCCGTTCCGTTTTTTTGTCTTATTTCTTGTTTGTTTCACGATAAAAAATATTTTGCATCTTCAAAGTGGTGTAAATCAAATGATCTCCTCTGTCCAGTGTCTGGGTTCTTTTGCATCTTAATATTTTCTTTTTATTGGCCAGTCTGAGATATGGCTTTTTCTTTGCAACTCTGTCTAGAAGGCCAGCATCCCGGAGTCGCCTCTTCACTGTTGACGTTGAGACTGGTGTTTTGCGGGGGCACCGGGGCCTCCCACTCCTCTTTCTATTCTGGTTAGGGCCAGTGTGCGCTGTTCTGTGAAGGGAGTAGTACAAAGCGTTGTACGAGATCTTTAGTTTCTTGACAATTTCTCGCATGGAATAGCCTTAATTTCTCAGAACAAGAATAGACTCACGAGTTTCAGAAGAAAGGCCTTTGTTTATGGCCATTTTGAGCCTGTAATCGAACCCACAAATGCTGAAGCTCCAGATACTCCACTAGTCTAAAGAAGGCAAGTTTTATTGCTTCTTTAATCAGGACAACAGTTTTCAGCTGTGCTAACATAATTGCAAAAGGGTTTTCTAATGATCAATTAGCCTTTTCAAATTATAAACTGTGATTAGTTAACACAACGTGCCATTGGAACACAGGAGTGATGGTTGCTGATAATGGGCCTCTGTACGCTGTCGTGTCTTTGGCATCATTAAAACTGAAGACTTATCTTTATCAAAAATTCTCTGTAATTATTATTACGTGATTAAACTACTTAATCATGTAACTGTAATTAACTAGGAAGTCGGGGCACCAAGGAAAATATTCAGATTACAAAGTTATAATTTTCCTAATATAACTTTCAGATGTTTTAATATCTGATCACTTAGTCTTCTGATTAATGAATTATTATTTACCTCACGTTAGTCTCATTCCAAACGTCGTAAATTGTTGGTTATCTGCACGAATCCAGTCTTCATTATGAGTCATCCATACATCAATTGTCTTAAATCATTTATTTACTAAGTAATTCACAGAAATGCATCACACAAACAAACAAAATAGATATGTTTACAAAGAAATGATAGGGGGATGTGCCCTAGTGGGCTAAACCGGTATGGAGGCTTGTTAGACAGAGTGATAATTATAAAAATTGAAATGCTAATCCTTTGCACATGAACGCTCACTCATTCGGGAACAATTGTAATCAATATATATATTTACGCTCAGTGTGTCGTTGGGATCTCTGTTGAAAAGTTTGTTTCTGTTGGAGAGTCTGTCCACCCTGTCTCTCTCGCTGTCGTGGTTAGAATGGATAGTTCAGAGTGACATTCATTCATGTCGTTATAGATAGATGTTTCGGCCGGTTGTCGGTCTTCGCGTTCAATGATACCGAATTCCTAGCTGCAGACTAGTAATTAATATCAAAGACTTGTTCTTATTCTGTCGGTATCGATAGTCTAAGAGTTTAACCACGTGGTATGGTTAAAAGATTCAGCCATCTACTCAAACCTTAGCTTATACTCAGGTTTATGGTCTCTCCTCAAACCTTGGCCTTCTCGTGGTAAGCTGGTCTGCAACCTTTAGCCATCTCTTAATTGAGGTAAGCTGGTCTCCTCTCAAACCTTGGCCCTCTCGTTATCGAGGTAAGCTGGTCTGGTGATAGAAAACCCGGTTGGGGGTTTTATTCGGAAGAGCAGAAAAGGGCCTGTCCCATGGCGCCAGACCATAACTGTGTTCATGGGCGGTCCTCTGATTTAGTTAAACTCCAAAGGGAATTTGAGTTTTCTTCATTAAACAGTCCAAAATCACATTACACAGTTTCATAAACAGTATCATCCTCACTCATTCATCTTATACAACAATTAGATGCACGCCTTATAGGTGAGGCTATTGTATAAACAGCGTTATGGTAATGTGGCCATATTGTTTCACAAAATTGTACCAAACGGACCAGTTCGTAGCTGGATTCTTCACCGATCTTTTATTACATTCTCCAGAATATAAATATTGTTCGACCTCAAGTTCTGTGAGGTGGAAGAAATTCCTTTGTTCTCTCTATGAAAACTCACTCTCTCTCTATTCTGTGGCCATGAGGAGATCATCTCCTCCAGGAATTTACGACCTCTCTGACCACAGCAGCCTGGGTGTAGGAGACAGGGAGGTAGGGGGATTGTGCATAGAAAAGAGCTGGTGCAGAGGGGGGGGGCAGGGGGGGGAGGGGTATTGCTCGCTGTACCCAAAGAGGGCAACGTCATGACAACGCCTATGTAGATATTCCATAAAAAATCTGCCATTTCCAGCTACAATAGTCATTTACAACATTAACAATGTCTACACTGTATTTCTGATCAATATTGAGTTATTCTAATGGACAAAAACGTAGCTTTTCTTTAAAAAACGAGGACATTTCTAAGTGACCCCACACTTTTGAATGGTAAGTTCAAATGTTTCACAAAAGTTCTGAACCTTTCTATTCTCATAGTTTCTACAGATTGTAAATTAAAGATAAACATTTTTACTAAAAGTATTATTATATTGTTGATAGATTGATTATGACTTTTCAAATCACCCAGTGTTGCTATCTGCAGCGTTAGTTCTAGGTAAATGTTGCAATTCTTCGGCCATTCCTAGACCTGTGACCAAAAGCAAGCTACATATGAACAGTACCAAATTAAATTATCTAATGACTCTGCCTCCTCGCAGCAATATATGCAGAGATGGGAAGGTTGTATCCCCTATATATACAGTGGGGAGAACAAGTATTTGATACACTGCCGATTTTGCAGGTTTTCCTACTTACAAAGCATGTAGAGGTCTGTCATTTTTATCATAGGTACACTTCAACTGTGAGAGACAGAATCTAAAACAAAAATCCAGAAAATCACATTGTATGATTTTTAAATAATTAATTTGCATTTTATTGCATGACATAAGTATTTGATCACCTACCAACCAGTAAGAATTCCGGCTCTCACAGACCTGTTAGTTTTTCTTTAAGAAGCCCTCCTGTTCTCCACTCATTACCTGTATTAACTGCACCTGTTTGAACTCATTACCTGTATAAAAGACACCTGTCCACACACTCAATCAAACAGATTCCAACCTCTCCACAATAGCCAAGACCAGAGAGCTGTGTAAGGACATCAGGGATAAAATTGTAGACCTGCACAAGGCTGGGATGGGCTACAGGACAATAGGCAAGCAGCTTGGTGAGAAGGAAACAACTTGGCGCAATTATTAGAAAATGGAAGAAGTTCAAGATGACGGTCAATCACCCTCGGTCTGGGGCTCCATGCAAGATTTCACCTCGTGGGGCATCAATGATCATGAGGAAGGTGAGGGATCAGCCCAGAACTACACGGCAGGACCTGGTCAATGACCTGAAGAGAGCTGGGACCACAGTCTCAAAGAAAACCATTAGTAACACACTACGCCGTCATGGATTAAAATCCTGCAGCGCACGCAAGGTCCCCCTGCTTAAGCCAGTGCATGTCCAGGCCCGTCTGAAGTTTGCCAATGACCATCTGGATGATCCAGAGGAGGAATGGGAGAAGGTCATGTGGTCTGATGAGACAAAAATATAGCTTTTTGGTCTAACTCCACTCGCCGTGTTTGGAGGAAGAAGAAGTATGAGTACAACCCCAAGAACACCATCCCAACCGTGAAGCATGGAGGTGGAAACATCATTCTTTGGGGATGCTTTTCTGCAAAGGGGACAGGACGACTGCACCGTATTGAGGGGAGGATGGATGGGGCCATGTATCGCGAGATCTTGGCCAACAACCTCCTTCCCTCAGTAAGAGCATTGAAGATGGGTCGTGGCTGGGTCTTCCAGCATGACAACGACACGAAGCACACAGCCATGGCAACTAAGGAGTGGCTCCGTAAGAAGCATCTCAAGGTCCTGGAGTGGCCTAGCCAGTCTCCAGACCTGAACCCAATAGAAAATCTTTGGAGGGAGCTGAAAGTCCGTATTGCCCAGCGACAGCCCCGAAACCTGAAAGATCTGGAGAAGATCTGTAGGGAGGAGTGGGCCAAAATCCCTGCTGCAGTGTGTGCAAACCTAGTCAAGAACTACAGGAAACGTATGATCTCTGTAATTGCAAACAAAGGTTTCTGTACCAAATATTAAGTTCTGCTTTTCTGATGTATCAAATACTTATGTCATGCAATAAAATGCAAATTAATTACTTAAAAATCATACAATGTGATTTTCTGGATTTTTGTTTTAGATTCCGTCTCTCATAGTTGAAGTGTACCTATGATAAAAATTACAGACCTCTACATGCTTTGTAAGTAGGAAAACCTGCAAAATCGGCAGTGTATCAAATACTTGTTCTCCCCACTGTATATAACACAATTTTGTATAATCATTTAAATGGAAAAATTCTAAGTTTTGAATCCGGCGTCATTTTGTGTGTCAATTCATAAACCATGTGCCATGGAATCAGTACATCGAAAATCTCTTCCCAACTATTTTGCAATCTATATGGCTAAACTGTAAATGTTTTGGTCCTTAAATGAAACTGGTGTATAGTTCTATTTATCACAATTTTCTTTAACCAATTTTGTTCTTTAATGCATGGCCGACAGACAAGTTCCTTACTTTTTCCCCTTCCACTTGCCTCTTCCATTTTTGCCGTAATGCTGCAATTAGTTGGTTGTAATTTTGGGTAGAGCAGACATATCCATATATTTGTATAATAATCAAGTTTATTCGATACAGACCTTGGAGGTGACAGACTACATAATCAGAGTCATCAGAGTTATTTCTAGACAGTCCTAGTTTTCCAGTGTCCATACTGAGACCGTAGCTAGGGAATAGGGCCACACTGACTTAACACAAACTCAGAAACCTCCAAACAAGCTTTTCTTTCTTTCTGTGTGTGGTGCTTTCACTTCCTCCCCCCTCTACTAACATCGTATGATGAAGGAGAAATCCAACCCAATGGGCCAATATGGCTATTTATTTGTGTTTTTTTGTCCCACCGGGTTATTGTGATGTCATAACGAGACAGTGACACTGGAATCACCTCTCTAACTCCCCTTAAACTGATAATGTCTCCCTGGCCTGGAGCTGAGCTGGATACTCCTTCCCCTCGTTCACCTCCTCCTCCACTTCCTCCTCCTCTTCCTCACATTCATTCTCTCCTTCTTCTTCTTCTTCTGTTTATTCTTCTTCTTATTATTATTATTATTCTACTTCAATGAGGAAATTCCAGTAACACTTTACCTGACACCCAGTGTCATAATACATTACGACACGGTCATAACCATGTCATAATATGTAATAACAGCTGACATAACCTGTCATAGTATGGTCATAACACTGTCATGACCCATATATTTAGACCTGTTGTGACATATATTGCGTTGTTTTATGGCTGGTTATGACACCTACATAAGAGTGTTAAAACCCACACTATTTTGACACTCGTATGTAGGTGTCATAACCAGCCATAAAATAACGCAATATGTTGTATGTCACAACAGGTAGGAATATATGGGTCATGACAGTGTTATGACCATATTATGACAGATTATATGTCATATAACGTATTATGACACTGGCTGTCAAGTAAAGTGTTACCGAAATTCCTTTTACAATCTGAAGAGTGAGAGTATCCTATTCATGAGTTGCACTTCCGTCACTCTGCCATGTCGTTGCCATTGTTATGAACATTACTGCAACTCGTTGTTGGCTGGGCTCCCTGCCTGTGCCATTAAACCCCTACAACTCATCCAGAACGCCGCAGCCCGTCTGGTGTTCAACCTTCCCAAGTTCTCTCACGTCACCCCGCTCCTCCGCTCTCTCCACTGGCTTCCAGTTGAAGCTCGCATCCGCTACAAGACCATGGTGCTTGCCTTCGGAGCTGTGAGGGGAACGGCACCTCCGTACCTTCAGGCTCTGATCAGGCCCTACACCCAAACAAGGGCACTGCGTTCATCCACCTCTGGCCTGCTCGCCTCCCTACCTCTGAGGAAGTACAGCTCCCGCTCAGCCCAGTCAAAACTGTTCGCTGCTCTGGCACCCCAATGGTGGAACAAACTCCCCCACGACGCCAGGTCAGCGGAGTCAATCACCACCTTCCGGAAACACCTGAAACCCCACCTCTTTAAGGAATACCTAGGATAGGATAAAGTAATCCTTCTAACCCCCCCCCCCCCCCCCCTTAAAAGAGTTAGATGCACTATTGTAAAGTGGTTGTTCCACTGGATATCATAAGGTGAATGCACCAACTTGTAAGTCGCTCTGGATAAGAGCGTCTGCTAAATGACTTAAATGTAAATGTAATAAAAATGAACGTTCCACAGATGTCACAGCTATGACATTGCTAAAGTAGGCAAATATTTACAAGGAATCAACTTTGCCATAATTTTTATGTTGTCAAATTTACTTTACACAGATGGCAATGCCATTAGTTGGCTGCTTTGCGTGATGTATTGTTGTCTCTACCTTCTTGCCCTTTGTGCCCAATAATGTTTGTACCCTGTTTTGTGCTGCTACCATGTTGTGCTTCTGCCATGTTGTGTTGCTACCATGTTGCTGTCATGTTGTGTTGCTACCATGCTGTGTTGTCATGTGTTGCTACCATGCTATGTTGTTGGCTTAGGTCTGTCTCTCTTTATGTAGTGTTGTGTTGTCTATCTTGTTGTGATGTGTGTTTTGTCCTATATTTTAATTGATTTACATTTTTAATCCAGCCCCGGTCCCCGCAGAAGGCCTTTTGCCTTTTGTTAGGCCGTCATTGTAAATAAGAATTTGTTCTTAACTGACTTGCCTAGTTAAATAAAGGTTCAATAAAAAAAAATACAAATAAAAGTTTGCAAAGTTAATCAAAAATAGCTAGCAATGCTAACGGTATCAATGCTAATGGTATCAATGCTAAATGTTATCTAGCTAAAAGCCGGTGATCTCCCCTCAATCCTAGGTAGCTAGCTAACGTTATAATGCTAAAGTCAATCTGGTGACATCACAGTCCATAAACTAACATTAAAAACTGTAAAGTGACGAAACTTACAGCCCATGAATAGTAACCTTCAGCAGGTATAGAACTTTTCTACTGTATTGATACAAGAAATGACTATGAAAAGTTATGAACAAAACATTAATGCACATATGGTGCCAAAACATCTGTTCTTTTTTTCACTCCATTTCATATCCAGTTTGTTTATTCCAACATAAGTCATAACATTTCCATGGTTTCATGTTAGAGATGCAGAGAGAGATTAACCCTGGTTCACTTGTGCTAAAATGATACATTTGTATTTAAAGCATTCTGTGATTTATTAACAAATTTACACACTCCTGCACACTCACACACACACACACACACACACACACACACACACACACACACACACACACACACACACACACACACACACACACACACACACACACACACACACACACACACAGAGCAGGGCTACACACCTACACAGTCTTTTACAGCTAACCTTGTAGGGACACACTTCAGTCCCATTCAAAATCATATTTTTCCTAACCCCTAAACCTAACCCTAACCCGTACTCTGACCCTTACTCTTACCCTAACCCTAACCCTAACCTTAACCAAAAAACCTAACCTTAACGTTAACCCTAAAACTGACCCTAGCTCCAAACCCTAAAACTAAACCTAGCTCCTGACCCTGAACCTTAACGTAATTCTAACACTAATTCTAACCTTAACCCTAAACCACCTAGAAATAGCATTTGACCTTGTGCGGACTAACAAAATGTCCCGAGTTGGTCAAATATTGCTGTGTTTACTATTCTTGTGGGGACTTCTGGTCCCCACAAGAATAGTTAAACATGTCCACACAAACACACACACACACACACACACACACACACACACACACACACACACACACACACACACACACACACACACACACACACACACACACACACACACACACACACACACACACACACACACACACATCGAGCAGGGCCGTATAAACAGTATATATTAGCATAGATCTCAGACAGTGTGTCTCTTTAGCCTGATGACATGCGACTCTCAGAGAATTTATGATAATAATAAAAACACACTCTGCAGTAAAACATGTAATTAAACCACTAAACTGTTTACAAACAACAGGGGAACATTGCTGTGGAAATACAATGTTGTTTATGTTGGTTATGCTTGTTGTATTTTACTTTAAACAAAACATAAGGACCCATTGGTCACCTGATGATAGCAGTCCCTTGCGGCGAACAGGGACCACTTCTATCAGAGCTACAGATGTAGGATCTTAATTTGAGCCAGTGTGCTACAGCAGGAAAATAATCCTTCGGTAACAGGAAATCATAATTATTATGTGGATTATAATTAATGGACATTTGTATTATATATTACAGTATACCAACTGATATATTTTTTTTTATATCTCACTCGCACTTCTACAGCAGTAAACAATAGCTTCCAAACCGGCAGTGACTACCGGGCAAAACAGATACATCGACATGGCTAGCCGCTCAACCGTTAAAGCTTTGAGACTTGCCGCTACTCTGAGCTGTCTCCTATTTCATTGAATTGTTAGGGAACCACTACCACATATCACTTAAATTGGTACTCCTCTCTCTCTCTAACTGGTGCAGCAATTATAGCCTCTTACAATACACACCCCCCCCAAAAAAAAATTTATGAGTGAGAGACAACAAACCATGCACCCACAAGTGTAAATTACAGCAAATTACCATCAGCAACTGGCCAGTAAGACACTGAAGAGTTTAAGGACAAGGTTTGTACGTTTTCTAAAACACCCTATATTACTGTATTTTATGGGGGTACAGCATTTTCACTCACGGGTGCAACAAATATAGCCCCTTACGAGACACACCTTACAATATGCTAATGAGCCTGAAATTCTTTCCCTGCCCACAACTTTTTCACACAATGCACCATAATTAATACTGTAAAACATATGTATGGTATTTTACTGTGCATTATACAGAAAGCTACTGTCTTCAGTTTATACAGTATCATACTGTTGATTAATACAGTAAGTTACTGATCAAATAAAATAGTGTATGCTATTTCATATAGACCCTTAGTACTGAACTCTCTTTAACATTTAAATGATTTAGCAGTCACTTTTATCCAGAGCAACTAGGGTTAAGTCCCTTGCTCAAGAACACGTCAGCAGATTTTTCACCTAGTCCGTTTAGGGATTCAAACCAGCAACCTTTAGTTGACTGGCCCAACCCCTTAACCGCTAGGCTACCTGCCACCCCAGGTAAGCCTAGTCATACCTGCCTATGCTATTTCACACACCCTCATTACCGTACCAAATTAGAAAAGATACACATTTACTAAAAATATCCCTTTTTAGTAAATATTTGAATAATTAATTTCCATTGTAATCTATAATATCTACCATCATCCAGGATGTGCTCTACGGTCTCTGTACCATCTCCATTCCATGTGTTCCTGTTTACGTTCTCTCTTCCAGATCTGTCTATTCTCAGAGAAGAGTGTTCTATGCTTTTTCTGCTCCAGATTGTTTGTCTCTGGCTGCTGATAATCATCAGATAATTAATTTATCTGTCTCTATGACAGCTCTATATATACACCAGGGAACTGGACAGTTTGGGTTGAAATTCCAAAGATAAGTTGTTCCTACCGGCCACTGTGTCTCTGCTCTTGCATCACTGCATGTTGCCTTGGCCTAAGATTTGGCATGTCACCTTGGTTTAAGATTTGTTTCTTAGCCAAGGCGTCCAGAGATCAAACCAACACTAGCACTTAAAGTGTCAAATGACAACTCATTAGGTTATAGAAAGTATACAGGGATAAGTTATTTTGTAGTTCTGTATGATAACCAAAATCTTAACATTCGTGGTGGTATGTCACACACACACACACACACACACACACACACACACACACACACACACACACACACACACACACACACACACACACACACACACACACACACACACACACACACACACACACACACACACACACACACAAAAAAAGTAGCGCATGAGAAAACGTCCAACGACATAGCGGGAATTTAAAGAAAAATGTGTCTGCACACATATTAGGATTACGATGATAAAAACCATTTGAGGGTTCTTAATTTTAGAAGCAGTTTGCAAATGAAACCAGATGAAAATGGGAGCCACAAGGTCAGATCATCTCAGATCTCTATTGTAAAATATCTGTCTAATCTCAATGGTATCAAATACAGATAAAATAAATGGATGAATAAAACTAGCCTGCAGATTAAATTATTTATTTGTCAAAAAATGCTGAGTAAAAAAAAAAAACATTTTGTCAAAATATTGGATTCAAAAAGTATTTCGACCTCTTGACTTTTTCCACATTTTGTTAGGTTACAGCCTAATTCTGAAATGTATTAAAATGTTTTTTCCCCCTCATCAATCTACACACAATACCCCCACATGCCAAAGCAAAAACAGGTTTAGACATTTTTGCTAATTTATAAAAATATTACCAAACTGAAATATTATATTTACATAAGTATTCAGACCCTTTACTCAGTACTTTGTTGAAGCGCCTTTGGCAGTGATTACAGCCTCGAGTCTTCTTGGGTATGACACTACAAGCTTGGCACACCTGTATTTGGGGAGTTTCTCCCATTTTTTTCCACAGATCCTCTCAAGCTCTGTCAGGTTGGATTGGGATCGTTGATGCGCAGCTATTTTCAGGTCTCTCCAGAGATGTTTGATTGGGTTCAAGTCTGGGCTCTGGCTGGTGCACTCAAGGACATTCAGAGACTTGTCCCGAAGCCACTCCTGCGTTGTCTTGGCTATGTGCGTAGGGTCATTGTCCTGTTGGAAGGTGAACCTTCGCCCCAGTCTGAGGTCCTGAGTGCTCTGGAGCAGGTTTTCATCTAGGATCTCTCTGTACTTTGCTTCGTTCATCTTTCCCTCGATCCTGACTTGTCTCCCAGTCCCCTGCCGCTGAAAAACATCCTGACAACATGACGCTGCCACTACCATTCTTCACCGTAGGGATGGTGGCAGATTACCTCCAGGCGTGACGCTTGGCATTCAGGCCAAAGAGTTCAATCTTGGTTTCATCAGACCAGAGAATCTTGTTTCTCATGGTCTGAGAGTGTTTAGGTGCCTTTTGTCAAACTCATCGCTGGTTGTCATGTGCCTTTTTATTGAGGAGTGGCTTCCGTCTGGCCACTCTACAATAAAGGCCTGATTAGTGGAGTGCTGCAGAGATGGTTGTCCTTCTGTAAGTTTTTCCAATCTCCACAGAGGAACTCTATAGCTCTGTCAGAGTGACAATCGAGTTCTTGGTTACCTGAGCAAGGCCCTTCTCCTCCGATTGCTCAGTTTAGCAAGGCAGCCAGCTCAAGGAAGAGTCTTGGGGGTTCCAAACTTCTTCCATTTAAGAATGACATTTAAGAATGTGTTCTTGGGGACCTTCAATGCTGCAGACATTTTTTGGTATCCTTCCCCAGATCTGTTCCTTGACACAATCCTGTCTTGGAGTTCTATGGACAATTCCTTCTACCTCATGGCTTGGTTTTTGCTCTGACATGCACTGTCAACTGTGGGCCTTTCCAAATCATGTCCAATCAATTGAACCACTGGTGGACTCCAATCAAGTTGTAGAAACAGCTACATTTTGAGTCTCAGAGCAAAGGGTGTGAATTATTATGTAAATAAGGTATTTCATAAATTTTATTTTTGTATAAATTTGCCAAAAAATTGAAAAACCTGTTATCGCTTTGTCATTATGGGGTATTGTGTGTAGATTGCTGAGGATGTTTAAAAAAAAATACATTTTAGAATAAGGCTGTAACGTAACAAAATGTGGAAAAAGTCACAGGGTCCGAATACTTTCCGAAGGCACTGTATTTTGGGTTATTTTTACCCAGCCAGTTGGATTGTTGATGCTGGGTTACTGAGCTATTACACACAGGGTCACATCAGAGGACTGGAGGCGGGGCTTAGAATGCTTTCAAATAGCTATTTTTGGCCACCTGTAAGAGTACATAAAATTCCAGTTCATGTTGTATTATCACGTTAAGGTGGAGCACTGACACTTTTGTAGCGTTACTGAAGCTTACACAGGAGTATGGGTTCCTCAAGTGCATATGAATATCCCAATATTGGGAGAGTTACTAGTTTGCTATACTATTTAAATAATAATGTTATTACATTCATATTATAAGGTAATTTTATTAGGTTTTTCCACAATTCTTTACAGGATTCAAATTTCAATCAAGTTTAAAAGATTAGCATTCAAAATGTTCAATAACTGTCAATAAGTGGTTGCAAGTTCCAAGATGGCTTAGCAGTTCAGACGTCATTTCTGTTTCGTATTGTCGTGTCCTGTATATATATATTTTTACACCTTTCTTCGCATATCTTTTATATATTTTATTATCCAAGAACTCAACTACAAAAGCTTTCCTGCAAAAGCTTTCCTGCAACCCGCTTCACCAATTACAAAAAAGTATTATTTACCTCAAATCTGAAAATCCACCGTGGAAGCTAGCCAGGGGCTAATTCAGAAGCTAGCCAGAAAGCTAACCAGAAGCTATCCGATAGCTAGCCAGAAGCTAATCTGTAGCTGCCCAGAAATTAGCCGGTCTGCTGGCTAGCGTTGGTGTTTCAGCTGCCCACGTTTTGTGGTCATCAGCTATTCCTTTAGCTCGATAATCTACCGGCACTTTTGTGCAACGCGACTCGGACCGGAGCATTCCGGGACTTTTTTTCTCTCAGTTTCCCCGGATTTCAGCCGCAGGCTCTGGACATTTGCAGCTAGCTAGCTGCAAACCGTGTGACTATTGGCTTACGTCGATCCTGGAGCAAACTCAAATCATTCCGGAGCTAGCCAGCTGAGGAGTTCCATCAGCCATTCCTGGGCTACAGTCACCTATCCGGACCCGTTTTTTTTGTTTTGTTGTTGCTGCAGATACGGAGCCCCACCGGGCCTTCACGACTGACTGCCGACGTTATCTGCCCGAGGGAGTTATCCAACTGGCACCTCCGTCCCGACGTTACCTGAACGCTCATCTGGGGCCCGCTAACCGTTAGCTGTCTTATCGGCTGCTATCTGAATAAGTATATCGGACAATTATTATTATTATTTATTTTTTTATTTTTTTTCTTGGGTCACTATATCTATTTTGCCAATTTGGATTGATCCCCTCTACCACACGGAACCCCACTAACCTACCGACGGAAACGCACGAGGTATCTACAAATAGACTTCCATACTATAATATCTTGCTACCGATAGCCATCTACCCGGCCAGCTGTCTGGATCGCCGTGACCCCAACCAACCTCTACTCACTGGACCCTTATTGATCACTCGATTAAGCATGCCTCTCCTTAATGTAAATATGCCTTGTCCATTGCTGTTCTGGTTAGTGTTTATTGGCTTATTTCACTGTAGAGCCTCTAGCCCTGCTCACTATACCATATCCAACCTCACAGTTCCACCATCCACATATGCGATGACATCACCTGGTTTCAATGATGTTTCTAGAGACAATATCTCTCTCATCATCACTCAATACCTAGGTTTACCTCCACTGTATTCACATCCTACCATACCTTTGTCTGTACATTATTCCTTTAAGCTATTTTATCGCCCCCAGAAACTTCCTTTTACTCTCTGCTCTAGAAGTTCTAGACGACCAATTCTCATAGCTTTTAGCCGTACCCTTATCCTACTCCTCCTCTGTTCCTCTGGTGATGTAGAGGTGAATCCAGGCCCTGCAGTACCTAGCTCCACTCCTATTCCCCAGGCGCTCTCTTTTGATGACTTCTGTAACCGTAATAGCCTTGGCTTCATGCATGTTAACATTAGAAGCCTCCTCCCTAAGTTTGTTTTGTTCACTGCTTTAGCACACTCTGCCAACCCGGATGTTTTAGCCGTGTCTGAATCCTGGCTTAGAAAGACCACCAAAAATTCTGACATTTTCATCCCCAACTACAAGATTTTCAGACAAGATAGAACGGCCAAAGGGGGCGGTGTTGCAATCTATTGCAAAGATTGCATGCAGAGTTCTGTTTTACTATCCAGGTCTGTTCCCAAACAATTTGAACTTCTACTTTTAAAAATCCACCTCTCTAAAAACAAGTCTCTCACCGTTGCCGCCTGCTATAGACCATCCTCTGCCCCCAGCTGTGCTCTGGACACTATATGTGAACTGATTGCCCCCCATCGATCTTCAGAGCTCGTGCTGCTAGGTGACCTAAATTGGGACATGCTTAACACCCCAGCCATCCTACAATCTAAGCTTGATGCCCTCAATCTCACACAAATTATCAATGAACCTACCAGGTACCACCCCAATTCCGTAAACACGGGTACCCTCATAGATATCATCCTAACAAACTTGCCCTCCAAATACACCTCTGCTGTTTTCAACCAAGATCTCAGCGATCACTGCCTCATTGCCTGCATCCGTAATGGGTCAGCGGTCAAACGACCTCCACTCATCACTGTGAAACGCTCCCTGAAACACTTCAGCGATCAGGCCTTTCTAATCGACCTGGCCGAGGTATCCTGGAAGGATATTGATCTCATCCCGTCAGTAGAGGATGCCTGGACATCTTTTTTTTTTTTTTTTTTTTAATTCCTCACCATCTTGAATAAGCATGCCCCATTCAAGAAATTTAGAACCAGGAACAGATATAGCCCTTGGTTCTCTCCTGACCTGACTGCCCTTAACCAACAGAAAAACATCCTATGGCGTTCTGCATTAGCATCGAACAGCCCCCGTGATATGCAACTTTTCAGGGAAGCTAGAAACCAGTATACACAGGCAGTTAGAAAAGCCAAGGCTAGCTTTTTCAAGCAGAAATTTGCTTCCTGCAACACAAATTCAAAAAAGTTCTAGGACACTGTAAAGTCCATGGAGAATAAGAACACCTCCTCCCAGCTTCCAACTGCTCTGAAGATAGGAAACACTGTCACCACCGACAAATCCACTATAATTGAGAATTTCAATAAGCATTTTTCTACGGCTGGCCATGCTTTCCACCTGGCTACCCCTACCCCGGACAACAGCACTGCCCTCCCCTCTGCTACTCGCCCAAGCCTTCCCCATTTCTCTTTCTCCCAAATACAGTCAGCTGATGTTCTAAAAGAGCTGCAAAATCTGGACCCTTACAAATCAGCCGGGCTAGATAATCTGGACCCTTTCTTTCTAAAACTATCTGCTGAAATTGTTGCCACCCCTATTACTAGCCTTTTCAACCTCTCTTTCGTGTCGTCTGAGATTCCCAAAGATTGGAAAGCAGCTGCGGTTATCCCCCTCTTCAAAGGGGGGGACACTCTTGACCCTAACAGCTACAGACCTATATCTATCCTACCCTGCCTTTCTAAGGTCTTCGAAAGCCAAGTCAACAAACAGATTACCGACCATTTCGAATCCCACCATACCTTCTCCGCTATGCAATCTGGTTTCAGAGCTGGTCATGGGTGCACCTCAGCCACGCTCAAGGTCATAAACGATATCTTAACCGCCATCGATAGGAAACAATACTGTGCAGCCGTATTCATTGACCTGGCCAAGGCTTTTGACTCTGTCAATCACCACATCCTCATCGGCAGACTCGACAGCCTTGGTTTCTCTAATGATTGCCTCGCCTGGTTCACCAACTACTTCTCTGATCGAGTTCAGTGTGTCAAATCGGAGGGTCTGTTGTCCGGGCCTCTGGCAGTCTCCATGGGGGCGCCACAGGGTTCAATTCTTGGACCGACTCTCTTCTCTGTATACATCAATGATGTCGCTCTTGCTGCTGGTGATTCTCTGATCCACCTCTACGCAGACGACACTATTCTGTATACTTCTGGCCCTTCTTTTGACACTGTGTTAACAACCCTCCAGGCGAGCTTCAATGCCATACAACTCTCCTTCCGTGGCCTCCAATTGCTCTTAAATACAAGTAAAACTAAATGCATGCTCTTCAACCGATCGCTGCCTGCACCTGCCCGCCTGTCCAACATCACTACTCTGGACGGCTCTGACTTAGAATATGTGGACAACTACAAATACCTAGGTGTCTGGTTAGACTGTAAACTCTCCTTCCAGACTCACATCAAACATCTCCAATCCAAAGT
This sequence comes from Salvelinus alpinus, assembly GCF_045679555.1. NCBI lineage: Eukaryota > Metazoa > Chordata > Actinopteri > Salmoniformes > Salmonidae > Salvelinus > Salvelinus alpinus. The sequence continues at coordinate 10,064,397 of NC_092088.1, read as the reverse complement.
TAAATCTAGAATTGGCTTCCTATTCCGCAACAAAGCATCCTTCACTCATGCTGCCAAACATACCCTTGTAAAACTGACCATCCTACCAATCCTCGACTTCGGTGATGTCATTTACAAAATAGCCTCCAAAACCCTACTCAATAAATTGGATGCAGTCTATCACAGTGACATCCGTTTTGTCACCAAAGCCCCATATACTACCCACCACTGCGACCTGTACACTCTCGTTGGCTGGCCCTCGCTTCATACTCGTCGCCAAACCCACTGGTTCCAGGTCATCTACAAGACCCTGCTAGGTAAAGTCCCCCCTTATCTCAGCTCGCTGGTCACCATAGCAACACCTACCTGTAGCACGCGCTCCAGCAGGTTTATCTCTCTGGTCACCCCCAAAACCAATTCTTCCTTTGGCCGCCTCTCCTTCCAGTTCTCTGCTGCCAATGACTGGAACGAACTACAAAAATCTCTGAAACTGGAAACACTTATCTCCCTCACTAGCTTTAAGCACCAGCTGTCAGAGCAGCTCATAGATTACTGCACCTGTACATAGCCCATCTATAATTTAGCCCAAACAACTACCTCTTTACCTACTGTATTTATTTATTTATTTTGCTCCTTTGCACCCCATTATTTCTGTCTCTACTTTGCGCTTTCTTCCACTGCAAACCAACCATTCCAGTGTTTTTAGTTTTTATTTTACTTGCTGTGTTGTATTTACTTCGCCACCATGGCCTTTTTATATTTTTATTTATTTATACATATATTTGTTTGCCTTCACCTCCCTTATCTCACCTCACTTGCTCACATTGTATATAGACTTATTTTTTTTCACTGTATCATTGACTATATGTTTGTTTTACTCCATGTGTAACTATGTGTTGTTGTATGTGTCGAACTGCTTTGCTTTATCTTGGCCAGGTCGCAATTGTAAATGAGAACGTGTTCTCAATTTGCCTACCTGGTTAAATAAAGGTTAAATAAAAAAATAAAAAAATAAAAAAGTCAAAGCAAGACTATGCAGATATTTTTCAGTGATTTGAGATCAAATTAAAAGGCAAATAAAATAATCATCAAAATGAAAGAAAAAAATCTATCAGTAATTTAATTAAAACAATTATTATTATAGGCTAGGTGGGATGGTAGCGTCCCACCTGACCAACGTCTAGTGCAGGGCGCCAAAATCAAACTACAGAATTGTAAATATTTAACATTCTTGAAAATACACATGCAATATGTCAAAATAAAGCTTAACTTCTTGTTAATCCAGCCGCGATGTTAGAAATCAAAAAGGCTTTACGGCAAAAGCAAACCATGCGATTATCTGAGGATAGCACCCCACCATACAAATGCATAACAATAATTTTCAACCAGGCAGGTGGCGACACAAAAGTCAGAAATAACGATATAATTCAAGCCTTACCTTTGAAGATCTTCTTTTGTTGGCACTCCAATATGTCCCAGAAACATCACAAATGGTGCTTTTGTTCGATAATCTCCTTTTTTTATATCCCCAAAATGTCCATTTATTTGGCGCGTTTGATTCAGAAAAACACCAGTTCCAACTCGCCCAACATAACTACAAATTATCTAATAACTTACCTGTAAACTTTGTCCAAACATTTAAAACAACTTTCCTAATCCATCCTTAGGTATCCTAAAATATAAATAATCGATCAAATTTACTGTGTTCAATAGCGGATAAAATCAAAGTGGACCGAGCTATAGGTCGCACGCCCCAAACAAGAGTCCACTTGGCTTGACTCTCATTCTGAATAGCCGTACTTCTTCATTTCTCAAAAGGAAAAACATCAACCAATTTCTAAAGACTGTTGACATCTAGTGGAAGCCATAGGAACTGCAACCAGGTGCCTCATAAATCTAGTTTACCATAGAAATCTAATTGAAAACACTGTCAACTCAAAAAAATGTTTCCCTGGATGGTTTGTCCTCGGGGTTTCGCCTGCCAAATAATTTGTGTTATACTCACAGACATAATTCTAACAGTTTTAGAAACTTTAGAGTGTTTTCTATCCAAATCTACCAATTATATGCGTATCCTAGCTTCTGGGCCTGAGTAGCAGGCAGTTTACTTTGGGCAGGCTTTTCATCCGGATGTCAAAATACCGCCCCCAAAGAAGTTTTAACCTTTATTTAAGTAATCAACAGAGAAGGAACAGAAAAGAACCTTCGGATAAAAATGTAAATCTTATTTTCACAGTTAAATGAAATTTGGTCCCTCCTCCACATCTCATCTGGTGGTCTGGTGCTGGAAACCGGTACTGGGTATATGCTGGGACTGGAGCTGGATCTGCAGAGGGGAGGAAGGACAACCTGAGGAATGAGCAGAAGCGCAAGGTAGTCCTAAACCAAGGGGTCAGTGATGGTCCATTGTGGTCTACTTGCTCCGGGTAAACATCTGAAATTTGGTCCCTCCTCCGTCCTCGTGTGGTGGTGAATGGTTCCTGTTTCTGGGCTGGTGCTGGTTCTGAGAGAGTGAAAGGGGGAGGTGGGGGTAGACAATGTGTCCATCGGCTTTGGCTCGTGCTGTGTGGTTGGTGGCGTGGGGCGTGGAGGAGAATGGATGCTGAAGGGCAGAGGACAGGTCTGGGGTTGGTATTGTGTCGTGGAATTTCTTATCAATGATGAGGAGAGACAAGGTCAATCACCAATCAGGATATTCCTTTATTCCAAACGTATTAATAAGGGAGCATAGACTAAGTGCTCTTCAATAATGAGGCTGATCGACCCGACACTCTTGAGTGTTGTTCCGAGAGCTCTGACATAAAAAAGAATACAACGATATTTTATAGCAACGATACCTCTACATAACAAACAGCAGATGTGTGGAATGGGTCAAAAGGTGAGACTTGATATATGAGAAAGGAGTATCCCCCTGCCAGATAGCATTTTCTGTGAAGACTGTTCTTATTGTACAAAAACCCCAAAGACAAGGTTGCTCTTATCGTTAGCCATCTCTCCCTGGTACATTACTCAAATAACAACTCTCTAAAGATGGCGCCGGAGGGTAGGGCTGCCGTCTTATTGGCTCTTAATTAACCAACCATGCTATTTTGTTTGTTCGTAACTTGCTTTGTTAATAATGTTGCTGCTACCGTCTCTTATGACTGAAAAGAGCTTCTGGACATCAGAACTGGGATTACTCACCTCAAACTGGACGAGGAGTTCTTCTTCAATGAGTCGGCCGCGAGGGATATACTACAGACACCCGACCAGGCCCAGATCCCTGTGATTCGCTGGAAAAGGAAAAGTAGGTTTCGCAGATAGAGATCAGGATGCTTTGTGAGGATCAGGAGACGAGTGGCTAATCTGCCCTTGCCTTCCGTTCTGCTAGCTAACGTTCAATCGCTGGAAAATAAATGGGACGAACTGAAAGCACGTATATCCTACCAACGGGACATTAAAAACTGTAATATCTTATGTTTCACCAAGTCGTGGCTGAACGACGACATTAAGAACATACAGCTGGCGGGTTATACACTCTATCGGCAGGACAGAACAGCAGCCTCTGGTAAGACACAGGGTGGGGGCCTATGTATATTTGTAAACAACAGCTGGTGCACGATAACTAAGGAAGTCTCTGGGGCCTTCTCCTAGTCTAGGTGACCTCCACCACGTCGCCCTTGAGGAAATTCCACAAGGTCTGATAGAACTCTCCTGGGATCCCGTCAGGTCCTGGTGCTTTGTGTTTGTTCATGGATTAATCGGCCCAGGTGAGGGGTTCCCGCTCTCGTCACCATCGGTGACGCTGTCTAGACCACCTAGGAAGGTGGCCATGAGAAACTGGTTGGTAGGCTTAGTGTCATACAGCCTACCGTAGAACTCCCCGGCCACCTCCAGGATGTCATTGCCATTGGTCACAGAGTCCCTTTGTTGTGCAAGGTTGTTGTACAGGGACAGGATTGGTTTTCGCTATGACTGTGCCTTGCGAAAGAAGAACCGGTTGCATTTCTCCCTCCTCCAGACCCTGGATTTTTGTGTTGGATATTCTTCTGTTCTTCCCGATAGAGCAGGCTTGCGCTACTCCAGTCCTCAGGGGCCTGATTGGTGTCACACTTTTGCCCCAGCCCAGGCTAACACACCTGACTCCAATAATCAACTAATCATGATCTTCAGTTAAAAATGCAATTAGTTTAAATCAGGTGTGTTTGCTAGGGATGGGGGAAAAGTGTGACACCAATCAGGCCCCCGAGGACTGGAATTGCCCAGGCCTGCACTAGAGGGTGGAAAGGTGTTCTTTGGTTTCGACCAGCTCTCGGGCCACGTGCCACCACTGTAACTGGAGGAGGCTAAGACGTTGGAGGGCCTTGTTGTGGTGTTCAAAACTGTCCCTCTTTTCCCGAGCTTTCCTCCGCCCTATTCCCTCGAAGTTGCCCTTGGTCTTGGATTTAGCCATTTTTTGCCACTCTATCAGGGAACCAAATAGCTATTTCAAGGTTCTCCACTTCAGGTAGCATCTGGATAAGGAGAGCTTGACGGCTGGGTCCTGAAAGACAGATGTATTCATCCTCCTGGTCTTCCTACCTACTCTCACGAGGCCTTCCCAATCTAAGGACACAGTCAGCATCCTGTGGACTGAGAAGTGCACCGCTTGGCTTGTCAGGGAGCACATTCTCAGACCTGGCGAGAGCAAGAACATGTCAATCCTGGAGTAGGAAGCAACGGAGGAATCACCACGTTGGTGTTGGAGAGGAGGTGCCACCGGCAATTGTAAGGGAGAAGTCGTCGATGATTGATTGTAGTTCCTGTGTGCTACAGTCACTCCTTGGCCAGCTGTGGTCTTCGTCTGGAAGGATACAGTTGATGTCTCCCCCCACCAGGACTGGGGTGGGGTTGAGCAGGAGAGACCGAAGCTGTTTGAAGAGGGACACTCTCTCGGCCACATTGATGACTCTCAGGGGAGAACCCTGAATCTAGAGGTCTAAGACCAGGATTCAGCCTCTCTCAACAAACTTACTGGACTTCATTTGGAGGTAGGGGATGGTCACCAATATGCCGACCCCGTCTGCTCTGGTGGTAGTGTAGCCTGACCAGAGAGAGCCCCCCGGGTCCACTCCTCCTCCTTCTATGGGATGCCGCACTCCTGGAGGAGCTAGATGTCTTCCGGGTTATTTGAGAGGTGTCGCAGGATGGTCTGTCGTCTGTCTGGGAACTGGATGCTTCTGGTATTGAGGGTTGATATTGTCAGGGTTATGATGGGTTATGAAGAGGGTCCAGGTCCGGTGTTGACAATGCCATTGCAGATTTCGATGAGGACTTCTAGCAGATCTTGCTGCTGGATGGTGGCCCAACCCCTTGGCTGCTCTTGACGTAACTCCCTACTGACTGCCTGGTGGCCCCATTAACTATCCGGATGGAGGGTGAAGGGTGATATAAGGGTTGAAGATGGCGAAAGCTGGTCAGATGGTCCAGGGGGCCTAGACTGAGGCTGGCTTGCTGCTGTGCAGGATCAGGGCAGGAAAGGCTACAGGGGGTGGATCTGGGTCACTAAGGAGCAGGGGAAGCAGGGGCAGTAGGGGGTATGGGAGGGGGGAATCAGGGACAGTAAAGGCAGGGAGGAGTTATCAGTGGTAATAATGGACTTGGGGGAAGGGGTGGTACTGTGAGGGGTCTAGGAGGGGGAGACAGTTTATCGGAGGGGATAGGGATTTTGGGAGTCGTGTTTTCTGGCTTTGGGTTTTGGGTTCTGGGGTGGTCTTCTGATCTGGACTGTTGTTGGTCTGTACTTTTTGTTCAGTTTGGGTTGTCATCATCTGAGAACAGGAGTTGTGAGGTGAGAGGTTTATCCGGTGGTATGTCCTCTCTCGAAACCGGAGAAGGAGGGTTGGAAGGGTGTTGGGTCCCTTTCCTTCTTTCCCAGTCCTTCCAGCGTCATTGGTCTGTGCACTAGAGGAACAGAACCAGCCGCGATCAAACCACTGTTACTAGCACTGTCCTCTAGTCCATCGAAAGAAAACAGAAGAGAGAATCAAAAGGGAAACAACTCCAGATAATCTCATAATGAAGAGAAACCAGAGTCATATCCGAGTCTTTCGGGTGCCAGCGTGGTCCATGGAATAGGGGAACAGAACCATCCACAATCCAGCCACTGATACTAGCACAGAACTGATGATCTGGTATGACAAAGCCATGCCCCCAATAGACCACACCTCCAACTCTTCTGATTGGCTGCTGCAGCTACATTGTTCCAACTTCTATGTAATACGTATGAGCATGAGGTGTTGAAAGCAATGTATATAGAAGATTTCATTCAATACAAAAAAATCACATTGAATTGTCAAATTCATTACTTGATTTCAGACAAATTGAATAGAATAGGTTGAATAAATCAAAGTGTAATTTTCAATCATATCAATCAGTTAAAGTACTTATGAGTTAAAGTACATATCAATCAGTTAAAGTACTTATGATGAACAACACATACATTTCCCAGTGTAGGGCACAGTCGACACCTGGGCTGTGTTCAGTACGTTTTAGTGTTCTGGAACATTCAATTGAACGGAAACGTTGCTGTACTGAACTGAAATGTGAGCTGGGGAACACTGTCATCATAGCCACTGCCCTTTAAATACGTCACTCATGGCTTCAGGCCACAGCTTTCCACAGCTTGCTACACCCACCAAACGGAAGCGAAGGTGTCTCAAAGTCTGTTCAAGATCGTGTCGTTCAGTACAAACCGTTCCGTAACGTAGCAAGTGTTTAAGAAACTGAACGCACCTCTGGTAGTGACTGTGTTTGTAAATGCCATGCCTAGTACATTGGGTTCATTCTGAGTTTGTTCATCTCAATGTTATGTAAGGGGTTGCCGAGTGGCACAGCGGTCCAAAGCACTGCATCTCAGTGCTAGTGGCGTCACTACAGACAAACTGGTTCAAATCCAGGGTGTATCACAACCGGCCATGATTGGGAGTTCCATAGGGTGGCGCACAATTGGCCCAGCGTCGTCTGGGTTTGGCCAGTGTAGGCTGTCATTGTAAATAAGAATATGTTCTTAACTTGCCTAGTTAAATTAAGGTTACATAAATAAAAAGGGTGTGCAGAGACCTTAAGGACAAATGGTTGCCGGCTGCTCTGTACCAATATTAGTCAACGTGTTATATTGCTAGGTAAAGATGTAACATTGTTCAATGCAAAAATAGTCTGGCACTCAAACCAAATTCTTAGTATTTTTAACTTCCAAAAGTAACACATCCCAGCTGATCATGGCTGATCCTTTGACCATATGAACACTCAGTTAGCCTACAGTCTAAACATGTTTAGTCTGTCCATCAGAACATTCATAGTTTATTTTTCTCCGCTCATTACCTCATGAGCTGTCTGTAATGATAAATATTGCTGCAGACTAAAACCGCTCAGGGAAATGTTCTGATAAAAATCATAACACATCCTGCATCCCTTGAAAATATCTCAATGTGTTCTCTGTGTAAACACCATTCATTTTCTTTCTGTTTTCAGGCAGAGCTCCAAGCCTCGTGGACAGAAGGACGGAGACTCTTTGTGTCTTTTCTCCCATTCTGCCCAGATTTGGCCACGAGTGTCTCACTATTCCTCTCCCTTTCGCTCTCGCTCTCCCTCTCCGTCTCTCTCCCTCTCCCTCTCCGTCTCTCTCCCTCTCCCTCTCTCTCCCTCTCCCTCTCCCTCTCCGTCTCTCTCCCTCTCCCTCTCCGTCTCTCTCCCTCTCCCTCTCCGTCTCTCTCCCTCTCCCTCTCCGTCTCTCTCTCTCTCCTTCTCCGTCTCTCTCCCTCTCCGTCTCTCTCCCTCTCCGTCTCTCTCGCTCGCTCTCTCTCGCTCTCTCTCGCTCTCTCTCGCTCGCTCTCTCTCGCTCTCTCTCGCTCTCTCTCTCTCTCTCTCTCGCTCTCTCTCGCTCTCTCTCGCTCTCTCTCGCTCTCTCTCGCTCTCTCTCTCTCTCTCTCTCTCTCTCTCTCTCGCTCTCTCTCGCTCTCTCTCGCTCTCTCTCGCTCTCTCTCGCTCTCTCTCGCTCTCTCTCGCTCTCTCTCTCTCTCTCTCTCGCTCTCTCGCTCTCTCTCTCGCTCTCTCTCTCTCTCTCTCTCTCTCTCTCTCTCTCTCTCTCTCTCTCTCTCTCTCTCTCTCTCTCTCTCTCTCTCTCGCTCTCTCTCTCTCGCTCTCTCTCGCTCTCTCTCGCTCTCTCTCGCCCTCTCTCGCCCTCTCTCGCTCTCTCTCGCCCTCTCTCGCCCTCTCTCGCCCTCTCTCGCTCTCTCTCGCTCTCTCTCGCTCTCTCTCGCTCTCTCTGTCTCTCTCTGTCTCTCTGTCTCTGTCTCTGTCTGTCGACTGAAAATGTGCCCTCTCTCAGGAATCCTCCTGTAGAGCAGTGATGTCTCAGGTTAGAGATGTACCAGGTTAAGTCTCCATCAGGACAAGTTGACTGTGGAAACTTCTGCAGCTGACACCAGCAGTTGGGCTCTTCCCAGAAGGATTATAAGCAAAAAGGTCTTCCCACATTACATAATGGCAGAATGGGAACACAACGGTTCCCAGTTTAGTCATGAACCCTTTTGCAGAAACAGAGAACGTATGACAATAAACAGACCTGGTGCTATTGTATCAGCGAGTCATAAAGAGATTCTCAGGTACTTTTGTAAATAAAATACATTTCCAGTCGTTCTGAAAGTAGTAGTCAAAAGCCAAAGGTGGTCCCGAACATTGCTTCCTACAGCACATATGTGCAGATATGAGCACCATGTAATTGCGCTCTCTCTCTGCTGTGTCCACTGCGCTGTTTGGCCTGCACTGCAACCTCATTGGATAACCTTGGTCAGGCCTCTTGCTAGAGCTGAAGCTCATTGGCTTGAACTCGAATTGCCCACGTGGGGGGAAATGTAGGGAAAATGGCACAGCACGGCTTCAAGAAAACAGTCGCTTTCAAACTGGGGATTTCGTGGCTAATTGAAGTAAGACTGTAATTCTGCTCATAGATTATGCATGTATGAACTACACATTGACTACATTCAGCCCAAAGTGGGACGTTTAAAAAAATACTTTCTTAGTGACCAAGAAAGTATTTTCCAGGGCATGTCTATAAGAAGGTGGCACTGTCTCTATAGCTGTCATTTTACCTCAACTAAATAATCTCCTATGACCATTTACTATCCTGCGTGTTTAGCTAAGAGCAACACAAGACCTGATTACTGATGTGGCTTCTAACAAAGGGTGAAAAGAGAGATAAATGGCTTTATTTGATTGAAAGTTTCCCTCTATAGGTGCCCGAGTAAAAGGTCATCCGTATTTTATTTCCAATTTACTTAACGGTTAACACTTAGCTCCTATTATCTAAAGGAGAGTGAATATTGCTTCAATCAACTACACGTGTCAAATAGGCCACAGCGTCACCTGGTGAAACCAACTGGTATTGTACTTCATTGAGTGAGTCTTAACCTAACACAGAGAGAACTGCATTTACGTAAGGAATACCTGATTTAATTGTCATTATTCGTCTGTTGTTCTGATACCTTGACAACCGTCTGTAAGTGGTGATGTGACTGCTTTTAAAATGACTTTTCTCATCTTTCTAATCTTTTTACTCACAATTTAGCTAACAAAACTGCCCACATTAGCTGTCATCATCACATTGGACATTATACATTTCAAAAACAATTTTCACCACCCTTAAGATCCAAACAAAGCCCATTTCTCCCGTTCACAGTCCAGTAAAACATGAAATGAGCGTGCAGATGTTCCTTCCTCTGGGAGCTGCTAGGCAACAACAGATTCTCTCAGCCAGAACCGCTATCTGTCCACCATCGCTCTGTTTGTACTGGAATACAAACAACCCAAACAGAGGGGGGAAAAGAACAAGTGATAGACAGGATAAATAATGATGCAACAGTACGACTTTGAGCAGGCCGACTTTTGAGCATTGTTAGTGAATACGTTTCCTAAACAAGGAGGAACAAAACTTTACGTTTGCTAGCACTAGGGGGCAGTGGAGTATCATTTTGTAAAGACAGTCACAGGTGAGAGAAGTTTCTACAGGTACTGTAGGTCTGTCCTTGTTTTTTTTTGTTTTTTTTTATGTAACCTTTATTTATCTAGGCAAGTCAGTTAAGAACAAATTCATATTTACAATGATGGCCTACCAGAAGGTAAAAGGCCTCCTGCGGAGACGGTGGCTGGGATTCAAAATAAAAAATAAAATAACAATATAGGACAAAATGTATGTGTCTTAGTATATGCAGTTCATCATGCATGGAAAATAACCTTGGCTTATAAGCTGGAGAGAGACTGTCAGCTGTTTTACTCTTTGTTGTTTACCTTTTATTTTATCAGGGAACTTGATTGAGGATGCATTCACTTCTGCAACATCGGGTTTAGGAAGAGTTGCAAGAAAGAGGGGAGGGGTTCAACGAGCCTATGAGTTCTTAACATACAAACCCAAAAAATTAGGGAACCTCAAGGGTTCGGGAAGGGTGACGGTTCTATGTGGAAGCATACTGACCCAAAGAACCCAATGAGTTCTTCAATGGTTCTTTGCAGTTCAAAAATTGTTCTTTTCTCTTTTATTGACAATTAAATTGTATGGGTCGGTGGCTCATTCAAATATTTTGGGGCTTCGCTTGCGCACAGCTCTTTTGTGCTGTGAGTCAGTGTCGTTCCAGTTGATCTAATAAACTTAGCAAAAAAAAGAAACGTCCTCTCACTGCATTTACTTTCAGCAAACTTAACTGTGTAAATATTTGTATCCACAGACATGTAACTAACAGAAATGGAATAATGTGTCCCTGTCAAAAGTAACAGTCAGTATCTGGTGTGGCCAACAGCTGCATTAAGTACTGCAGTGCATCTCCTCCTCATGGACTGCACCAGATTTGCCAGTTCTTGCTGTGAGATGTTACCCCACTCTTCCACCAAGGCACATGCAAGTTCCCGGACATTTCTGAGGGGAATGGCCCTAGCCCTCACCCTCCAATCCAACAGGTCCCAGACGTGCTCAATAGGATTGAGATCCGGGCTCTTAGCTGGCCATGGCAGAACACTGACATTCTTGACTTGCAGGAAATCACGCACAGAATGAGCAGTATGGCTGGTGGCATTGTCATGCTGGAGGGTCATGTCAGGATGAGCCTGCAGGAAGGGTACCACATGAGGGAGGAGGATGTCTTCCCTGTAACTCACAGCGTTGAGATTGCCTCCAATGACAACAAGCTCAGTCCGATGATGCTGTGACACACCACCCCAGACCATGACAGACCCTCCACCTCCAAATCGATCCCGCTCCCGAGTACAGGCCTCGGTGTAACGCTAATTTTTTTCGACGATAAACGCTCATTCCTTCGACAATAAACGCTCATTCCTTCGACGATAAACGCTCATTCCTTCGACGATAAACGCTCATTCCACAACTCCACCATCGCTCAAAACACAACTCGTCAGTGAAGAGCACTTTTTTCCAGTCCTGTCTGGTCCGGCGATGGTGGGTTTGTGCCCATAGGCGACGTTGTTGCCAGTGATGTCTGGTGAGAACCTACCTTACAACAGGCCTGCAAGCCCTCAGTCCAGCCTCTCTAAGCCTATTGCGGACAGTCTGAACACTGATGGAGGGATTGTGCGTTCCTGGTGTAACTCGAGCAGTTGTTGTTGCCATCCTGTACCTGTCCCGCAGGTGTGATGTTCGGATGTACCGATCCTGTGTAGGTGTTGTTACACATGGTCTGCCACTGCGAGGATGATCAGCTGTCCGTCCTGTCTCCCTGTAACACTGTCTTAGGCGTCTCACAGTACGGACATTGTAATTTATTGCCCTGGCCACATCTGCAGTCCTCATGCCTCCTTGCAGCATGCCTAAGGCACGTTCACGCAGATGAGCAGGGACCCTGGGCATCTTTCTTTTGTTTTTTTTCAGAGTCAGTAGAAAGGCCTCTTTAGTGTGATAAGTTTTCGTAACTGTGACCTTAATTGCCTATCGTCTGTAAGCTGTTAGTGTCTTAACGACCGTTCCACAGGTGCATGTTCATTAATTGTTTATGGTTCATTGAACAAGCATGGGAAACAGTGTTTAAACCCTTTACAATGAATATCTGTGAAGTTATTTGCATTTTTACAAATTATCTTTGAAAGACATGGTCCTGAAAAAGGGACGTTTCTTTTTTTGCTGAGTTTATGTTGTGTTATGCTATTACATGTTATATGTGACTACGGCCAGTGATGGTGTCTTGTGAAAGACTCATGTATGGCCTTGTGCTAATTGAGAATGGTTACCAAGTCAGTAGTTCTCCGTTCTCTCCTCAGTGACCCCCAGCTGTTCCAGAGCTAGTACACCTGATTCAACTTCTTAATAAACACAATAATAAAACCTATGGAATTTAACAATATAATATGGCTATTAAAACAGAAAAAAATATCCTTTATGGTTCCACAAAGAGTCTGTGAGATTGAGAAAGGTTCTTTATAGCACCGTACTGGTTCCATTTAGAACGTTAAAAAAAGGGTCATTTACAGCACCAAAAAGGGTTCCGCTGTGGTTACAAGCCAAATAACCCTGATTTGGCTCTATATCGAACCATTTGTTTTTAGTGTTTAGCTGAATCAAACACAGTGACGTCTTACCAGATAACCGTACAGAACTGAATGTTTTGCCAAAAAATATACACACTATAATTTGAGTCAATTGGTACCCCAAACAGACATTTCGATGACTACTGCCTAATTGCTTCGGTTAATAGCCAGCTAACTAATCAGGTGTCGGCAGCTGATGAAGCCTCACAGAATCCTCACAGAAATCTCCTCTATCCCTGGACTAATACGGAAAATGACAATTCGCAATGGCTGTTTTTAACATTATTATCTGAACACAACCTCATCCTTTTATTTAAAAAAGGTAGCGGTTGGGTTAGCTGTCTGTCCTGAGGTGTAAACTGGGACGGTTGGGTTAGCCTGCTGGCTGTCCTGAGGTGTAAACTGGGACGGTTGTGTTAGCTGTCTGTCCTGAGGTGTAAACTGGGACGGTTGGGTTAGCCTGCTGGCTGTCCTGAGGTGTGAACTGGAACGGTTGGGTTAGCCTGCTGCCGGTCCAGAGGTGTAAACTGGGACGGTTGGGTTAGCCTGCTGGCTGTCCTGAGGTGTAAACTGGGACGGTTGGGTTAGCCTGCTGTCTGTCCTGAAGTGTAAACTGGGACGGTTGGGTTAGCCTGCTGGCTGTCCTGAAGTGTAAACTGGGACGGTTGGGTTAGCCTGCTGCCGGTCCAGAGGTGTAAACTGGGACGGTTGGGTTAGCCTGCTTGCTGTCCTGAGGTGTAAACTGGGATGCTTGGGATAGCCTGCTGGCTGTCCTGAAGTGTAAACTGGGATGGTTGGGTTAGCCTGCTGGCTGTCCTGAAGTGTAAACTGGGATGGTTGGGTTAGCCTGCTGGCTGTCCTGAGGTGTAAACTGGGATGGTTGGGTTAGCCTGCTGGCTGTCCTGAGGTGTAAACTGGGATGGTTGGGTTAGCCTGCTGGCTGTCCTGAAGTGTAAACTGGGATGGTTGGGTTAGCCTGCTGGCTGTCCTGAGGTGTAAACTGGGATGGTTGGATTAGCCTGCTGGCTGTCCTGAAGTGTAAACTGGGATGGTTGGGTTAGCCTGCTGGCTGTCCTGAGGTGTGAACTGGAACGGTTGGGTTAGCCTGCTGCCGGTCCAGAGGTGTAAACTGGGACGGTTGGGTTAGCCTGCTGGCTGTCCTGAGGTGTAAACTGGGACGGTTGGGTTAGCCTGCTGGCTGTCCTGAAGTGTAAACTGGGATGGTTGGGTTAGCCTGCTGGCTGTCCTGAAGTGTAAACTGGGACGGTTGGGTTAGCTGTCTGTCTAGAGGTGTAAACCGGGAAGGTTGGGTTAGCCTGCTGCCGGTCCAGAGGTGTAAACTGGGATGGTTGGGTTAGCCTGCTGGCTGTCCTGAGGTGTAAACTGGAACGGTTGGGTTAGCCTGCTGGCTGTCCTGAAGTGTAAACTGGGACGGTTGGGTTAGCCTGCTGCCGGTCCTGAGGTGTAAACTGGGACGGTTGGGTTAGCTGTCTGTCCTGAGGTGTAAACTGGGACGGTTGGGTTAGCCTGCTGGCTGTCCTGAGGTGTAAACTGGGACGGTTGGGTTAGCCTGCTGGCTGTCCTGAAGTGTAAACTGGGACGGTTGGGTTAGCCTGCTGGCTGTCCTGAAGTGTAAACTGGGACGGTTGGGTTAGCCTGCTGGCTGTCCTGAGGTGTAAACTGGGACGGTTGGGTTAGCTGTCTGTCCAGAGGTTTAAACTGGGATGGTTGGGTTAGCCTGCTGGCTGTCCTGAAGTGTAAACTGGGATGGTTGGGTTAGCCTGCTGGCTGTCCTGAAGTGTAAACTGGGACGGTTGGGTTAGCTGTCTGTCTAGAGGTGTAAACCGGGAAGGTTGGGTTAGCCTGCTGCCGGTCCAGAGGTGTAAACTGGGATGGTTGGGTTAGCCTGCTGGCTGTCCTGAGGTGTAAACTGGAACGGTTGGGTTAGCCTGCTGGCTGTCCTGAAGTGTAAACTGGGACGGTTGGGTTAGCCTGCTGCCGGTCCTGAGGTGTAAACTGGGACGGTTGGGTTAGCTGTCTGTCCTGAGGTGTAAACTGGGACGGTTGGGTTAGCCTGCTGGCTGTCCTGAGGTGTAAACTGGGACGGTTGGGTTAGCCTGCTGGCTGTCCTGAAGTGTAAACTGGGACGGTTGGGTTAGCCTGCTGGCTGTCCTGAAGTGTAAACTGGGACGGTTGGGTTAGCCTGCTGGCTGTCCTGAGGTGTAAACTGGGACGGTTGGGTTAGCTGTCTGTCCAGAGGTTTAAACTGGGACGGTTGGGTTAGCCTGCTGCCGGTCCAGAGGTGTAAACTGGGATGGTTGGGTTAGCCTGCTGGCTGTCCTGAGGTGTAAACTGGGACGGTTGGGTTAGCCTGCTGGCTGTCCTGAGGTGTAAACTGGGACGGTTGGGTTAGCTGTCTGTCCTGAGGTGTAAACTGGGACGGTTGGGTTAGCCTGCTGGCTGTCCTGAGGTGTAAACTGGGACGGTTGGGTTAGCTGTCTGTCCTGAGGTGTAAACTGGGACGGTTGGGTTAGCCTGCTGGCTGTCCTGAGGTGTAAACTGGGACGGTTTGGTTAGCCTGCTGGCTGTCCTGAAGTGTAAACTGGGACGGTTGGGTTAGCCTGCTGGCTGTCCTGAAGTGTAAACTGGGACGGTTGGGTTAGCCTGCTGGCTGTCCTGAGGTGTAAACTGGGACGGTTGGGTTAGCTGTCTGTCCAGAGGTTTAAACTGGGACGGTTGGGTTAGCCTGCTGCCGGTCCAGAGGTGTAAACTGGGATGGTTGGGTTAGCCTGCTGGCTGTCCTGAGGTGTAAACTGGGACGGTTGGATTAGCTTGCTGGCTGTCCTGAGGTGTAAACTGGGACGGTTGGGTTAGCTGTCTGTCCTGAGGTGTAAACTGGGACGGTTGGGTTAGCTGTCTGTCCAGAGGTTTAAACTGGGACGGTTGGGTTAGCCTGCTGCCGGTCCAGAGGTGTAAACTGGGACGGTTGGGTTACCCTGCTGCCGGTCCAGAGGTGTAAACTGGGATGGTTGGGTTAGCCTGCTGGCTGTCCTGAGGTGTAAACTGGGACGGTTGGATTAGCCTGCTGGCTGTCCTGAGGTGTAAACTGGGACGGTTGGGTTAGCTGTCTGTCCTGAGGTGTAAACTGGGACGGTTGGGTTAGCCTGCTGGCTGTCCTGAGGTGTAAACTGGGTTGGTTGGGTTAGCCTGCTGGCTGTCCTGAAGTGTAAACTGGGACGGTTGGGTTAGCCTGCTGTCTGTCCTGAGGTGTAAACTGGGATGGTTGGGTTAGCCTGCTGTATGTCCTGAGGTGTAAACTGGGATGGTTGGGTTAGCCTGCTGTCTGTCCTGAGGTGTAAACTGGGACGGTTGGGTTAGCCTGCTGTCTGTCCTGAGGTGTAAACTGGGATGGTTGGGTTAGCCTGCTGTCTGTCCTGAGGTGTAAACTGGGACGGTTGGGTTAGCCTGCTGTCTGTCCTGAGGTGTAAACTGGGACGGTTGGGTTAGCCTGCTGGCTGTCCTGAAGTGTAAACTGGGACGGTTGGGTTAGCCTGCTGTCTGTCCTGAGGTGTAAACTGGGATGGTTGGGTTAGCCTGCTGTCTGTCCTGAGGTGTAAACTGGGATGGTTGGGTTAGCCTGCTGCCGGTCCAGAGGTGTAAACTGGGATGGTTGGGTTAGCCTGCTGCCAGTCCAGAGGTGTAAACTGGGATGGTTGGGTTAGCCTGCTGTCTGTCCTGAGGTGTAAACTGGGATGGTTGGGTTAGCCTGCTGCCGGTCCAGAGGTGTAAACTGGGATGGTTGGGTTAGCCTGCTGCCGGTCCAGAGGTGTAAACTGGGATGGTTGGGTTAACCTGCTGTCTGTCCTGAGGTGTAAATTGGGATGGTTGGGTTAGCCTGCTGCCGGTCCAGAGGTGTAAACTGGGATGGTTGGGTTAGCCTGCTGCCGGTCCAGAGGTGTAAACTGGGATGGTTGGGTTAGCCTGCTGCCGGTCCAGAGGTGTAAACGGGGTGTAATATCCTGCTTCAGATGTGGCCAGGGCAATAAATTGCAATGTCTGTACTGTGAGACGCCTAAGACAGCGCTATAGGGAGACAGGACGGACAGCTGATCGTCCTCGCAGTGGCAGACCACATGTAACAACACCTACACAGGATCGGTACATCCGAACATCACACCTGCGGGACAGGTACAGGATTGCAACAACAACTGCCTGAGTTACACCAGGAACGCACAATCCCTCCATCAGTGCTCAGACTGTCCGCAATAGGCTGAGAGAGGCTGGACTGAGGGCTTGTAGGCCTGCTATCTGCATCACCAGATATCACCGGCAACAACGTCGCCTATGGGTACAAACCCACCGTCGCTGGACCAGACAGGACGGGGAAAAAGTGCTCTTCGCTGACAAGTCGCAGTTTTGTCTCGCCAGGGGTGACGGTTGGATTCGCGTTTATTGCCAAAGGAATGAGCGTTACACCGAGGCCTGTACTCTGGAGCGGGATCGATTTGGAGGTGGAGGGTCTGTCATGGTCTGCGGCGATGTGTCACAGCATCATCGGACAGAGCTTGTTGTCATTGCAGGCAATCTCAACACTGTGCTTTACAGGGAAGACATCCTGCTCCCTCATGTGGTACCCTTCCTGCAGGCTCATCCTGACATGACCCTCTAGCATGACAATGCCACCAGCCATACTGCTCGTTCTGTGAGTGATTTCCTGCAGACAGGAATGTCAGT